>NC_139988.1:88867504-88908012 GCF_964263955.1 Coregonus lavaretus | reverse complement strand
TGTGTGTTCTAGTATCTGTGTGTTCTATTGACTGTGTGTTCTACTGACTGTGTGTTCTAGTATCTGTGTGTTCTATTGACTGGGTGTTCTATTGACTATGTGTTCTACTGACTGTGCGTTCTATTGACTGTGTGTTCTAAAGACTGTGTGTTCTATTGACTGTGTGTTCTAAAGACTGTGTGTTCTATTGACTGTGTGTTCTACTGACTGTGTGTTCTATTGACTGTGTGTTCTATTGACTGTGTGTTCTACTGACTGTGTGTTCTATTGACTGTGTGTTCTATTGACTGTGTGTTCTACTGACTGTGTGTTCTATTGACTGTGTGTTCTATTGACTGTGTGTTCTACTGACTGTGTGTTCTATTGACTGTGTGTTCTATTGACTGTGTGTTCTACTGAGTGTGTGTTCTAGTATCTGTGTGTTCTATTGACTGTGTGTTCTAGTATATATGTGTTCTATTGACTGTGTGTTCTATTGACTGTGTGTTCTACTGACTGTGTGATCTATTGACTGTGTGTTCTAGTATCTGTGTGTTCTATTGACTGTGTGTTCTATTGACTGTGTGTTCTACTGACTGTGTGTTCTAGTATCTGTGTGTTCCATTGACTGTGTGTTCTATTGACTGTGTGTTCTAGTATCTGTGTGTTCTATTGACTGTGTGTTCTATTGAATGTGTTTTCTATTGACTGTGTGTTCTAGTATATGTGTGTTCTATTGACTGTGTGTTCTATTGACTGTGTGTTCTACTGACTGTGTGTTCTAGTATCTGTGTGTTCTATTGACTGTGTGTTCTATTGACTGTGTGTTCTACTGACTGTGTGTTCTATTGACTGTGTGTCCTAGTATCTGTGTGTTCTATTGACTGTGTTTTCTATTGACTGTGTGTTCTAGTATCTGTGTGTTCTATTGACTGTGTGTTCTATTGACTGTGTGTTCTAGTATCTGTGTGTTCTGTTGACTGTGTGTTCTATTGACTGTGTGTTCTACTGACTGTGTGTTCTATTGACTGTGTGTTCTAGTATCTGTGTGTTCTATTGACTGTGTGTTCTATTGACTGTGTGTTCTACTGACTGTGTGTTCTATTGACTTTGTGTCCTAGTATCTGTGTGTTCTATTGACTGTGTTTTCTATTGACTGTGTGTTCTAGTATCTGTGTGTTCTATTGACTGTGTGTTCTATTGACTGTGTGTTCTATTGACTGTGTTTTCTATTGACTGTGTGTTCTAGTATCTGTGTGTTCTTTTGACTGTGTGTTCTAGTATCTGTGTGTTCTATTGACTGTGTGTTCTAGTATCTGTGTGTTCTAGTATCTGTGTGATCTAATGACTCTGTGTTCTATTGACTGTGTGTTCTATTGACTGTGTGTTCTATTGACTGTGTGTTCTAGTATCTGTGTGTTCTTTTGACTGTGTGTTCTAGTATCTGTGTGTTCTATTGACTGTGTGTTCTAGTATCTGTGTGTTCTAGTATCTGTGTGTTCTAATGACTCTGTGTTCTATTGACTGTGTGTTCTATTGACTGTGTGTTCTACTGACTGTGTGTTCTATTGACTGTGTGTTCTATTGAATGTGTGTTCTAGTATCTGTGTGTTCTATTGACTGTGTGTTCTATTGACTGTGTGTTCTACTGACTGTGTGTTCTAGTATCTGTGTGTTCTATTGACTGTGTGTTCTATTGACTGTGTGTTCTACTGACTGTGTCTTCTATTGACTGTGTGTCCTAGTATCTGTGTGTTCTATTGACTGTGTTTTCTATTGACTGTGTGGTCTAGTATCTGTGTGTTCTATTGACTGTGTGTTCTATTGACTGTGTGTTCTACTGACTGTGTGTTCTATTGACTGTGTGTCCTAGTATCTGTGTGTTCTATTGACTGTGATTTCTATTGACTGTGTGTTCTAGTATCTGTTTGTTCTTTTGACTGTGTGTTCTAGTATCTGTGTGTTCTATTGACTGTGTGTTCTAGTATCTGTGTGTTCTAGTATCTGTGTGTTCTAATGACTCTGTGTTCTATTGACTGTGTGTTCTATTGACTGTGTGTTCTACTGACTGTGTGTTCTATTGACTGTGTGTTCTATTGGCTGTGTGTTCTAGTATCTGTGTGTTCTATTGACTGTGTTTTGTAGTATCTGTGTGTTCTAGTATCTGTGTGTTATAATGACTGTGTGTTCTATTGACTGTGTGTTCTATTGACTGTGTGTTCTACTGACTGTGTGTTCTATTGACTGTGTGTCCTAGTATCTGTGTGTTATATTGACTGTGTGTTCTATTGACTGTGTGTTCTAGTATCTGTGTGTTCTATTGACTGTGTGTTCTAGTATCTGTGTGTTCTATTGACTGTGTGTTCTAGTATCTGTGTGTTCTAGTATCTGTGTGTTATAATGACTGTGTGTTCTATTGACTGTGTGTTCTATTGACTGTGTGTTCTATTGACTGTGTGTTCTACTGACTGTGTGTTCTATTGACTGTGTGTTCTATTATCTGTGTGTTCTATTGACTGTGTGTTCTAGTATCTGTGTGTTCTATTGACTGATTGTTCTAGTATCTGTGTGTTCTATTGACTGTGTGTTCTAGTATCTGTGTATTCTATTGACTGTGTGTTCTAGTATCTGTGTGTTCTATTGACTGTGTGTTCTAGTGTCTTTGTGTTCTAGTATCTGTGTGTTATAATGACTGTGTGTTCTATTGACTGTGTGTTCTACTGACTGTGTGTTCTATTGACTGTGTGTTCTATTGAATGTGTGTTCTATTGACTGTGTGTTCTATTGACTGTGTGTTCTACTGACTGTGTGTTCTATTGACTTTGTGTTCTAGTATCTGTGTGTTCTATTGACTGTGTGTTCTAGTATCTGTGTGTTCTAGTATCTGTGTGTTATAATGACTGTGTGTTCTATTGACTGTGTGTTCTATTAACTGTTTGTTCTACTGACTGTGTGTCCTAGTATCTGTGTGTTCTATTGACTGTGTTTTCTATTGACTGTGTGTTCTAGTTTCTGTGTGTTCTATTGACTGTGTGTTCTATTGACTGTGTGTTCTAGTATCTGTGTGTTCTATTGACTGTGTGTTCTACTGACTGTGTGTTCTAGTATCTGTGTGTTCTATTGACTGTGTGTTCTATTGACTGTGTGTTCTACTGACTGTGTGTTCTATTGACTGTGTGTCCTAGTATCTGTGTGTTCTATTGACTGTGTTTTCTATTGACTGTGTGGTCTAGTATCTGTGTGTTCTATTGACTGTGTGTTCTATTGACTGTGTGTTCTACTGACTGTGTGTTCTATTGACTGTGTGTCCTAGTATCTGTGTGTTCTATTGACTGAGATTTCTATTGACTGTGTGTTCTAGTATCTTTGTGTTCTTTTGACTGTGTGTTCTAGTATCTGTGTGTTCTATTGACTGTGTGTTCTAGTATCTGTGTGTTCTAGTATCTGTGTGTTCTAATGACTCTGTGTTCTATTGACTGTGTGTTCTATTGACTGTGTGTTCTACTGACTGTGTGTTCTATTGACTGTGTGTTCTATTGACTGTGTGTTCTAGTATCTGTGTGTTCTATTGACTGTGTTTTGTAGTATCTGTGTGTTCTAGTATCTGTGTGTTATAATGACTGTGTGTTCTATTGACTGTGTGTTCTATTGACTGTGTGTTCTACTGACTGTGTGTTCTATTGACTGTGTGTCCTAGTATCTGTGTGTTATATTGACTGTGTGTTCTATTGACTGTGTGTTCTAGTATCTGTGTGTTCTATTGACTGTGTGTTCTAGTATCTGTGTGTTCTATTGACTGTGTGTTCTAGTATCTGTGTGTTCTAGTATCTGTGTGTTATAATGACTGTGTGTTCTATTGACTGTGTGTTCTATTGACTGTGTGTTCTATTGACTGTGTGTTCTACTGACTGTGTGTTCTATTGACTGTGTGTTCTATTATCTGTGTGTTCTATTGACTGTGTGTTCTAGTATCTGTGTGTTCTATTGACTGATTGTTCTAGTATCTGTGTGTTCTATTGACTGTGTGTTCTAGTATCTGTGTGTTCTTTTGACTGTGTGTTCTAGTATCTGTGTGTTCTATTGATTGTGTGTTCTAGTATCTGTGTGTTCTAGTATCTGTGTGATCTAATGACTCTGTGTTCTATTGACTGTGTGTTCTATTGACTGTGTGTTCTATTGACTGTGTGTTCTAGTATCTGTGTGTTCTTTTGACTGTGTGTTCTAGTATCTGTGTTTTCTATTGACTGTGTGTTCTAGTATCTGTGTGTTCTATTGACTGTGTGTTCTATTGACTGTGTGTTCTACTGACTGTGTGTTCTAGTATCTGTGTGTTCTATTGACTGTGTGTTCTATTGACTGTGTGTTTTACTGACTGTGTGTTCTATTGACTGTGGGTCCTAGTATCTGTGTGTTCTATTGACTGTCTTTTCTATTGACTGTGTGGTCTAGTATCTGTGTGTTCTATTGACTGTGTGTTCTATTGACTGTGTGTTCAACTGACTGTGTGTTCTATTGACTGTGTGTCCTAGTATCTGTGTGTTCTATTGACTGTGATTTCTATTGACTGTGTGTTCTAGTATCTGTGTGTTCTTTTGACTGTGTGTTCTAGTATCTGTGTTTTCTATTGACTGTGTGTTCTAGTATCTGTGTGTTCTAGTATCTGTGTGTTCTAATGACTCTGTGTTCTATTGACTGTGTGTTCTATTGACTGTGTGTTCTACTGACTGTGTGTTCTATTGACTGTGTGTTCTATTGACTGTGTGTTCTAGTATCTTTGTGTTGTATTGACTGTGTTTGGTAGTATCTGTGTGTTCTAGTATCTGTGTGTTATAATGACTGTGTGTTCTATTGACTGTTTGTTCTATTGACTGTGTGTTCTACTGACTGTGTGTTCTATTGACTGTGTGTCCTAGTATCTGTGTGTTATATTGACTGTGTGTTCTAGTATCTGTGTGTTCTATTGACTGTGTGTTCTAGTATCTGTGTGTTCTAGTATCTGTGTGTTATAATGACTGTGTGTTCTATTGACTGTGTGTTCTATTGACTGTTTGTTCTACTGACTGTGTGTCCTAGTATCTGTGTGTTCTATTGACTGTGTTTTCTATTGACTGTGTGTTCTAGTTTCTGTGTGTTCTATTGACTGTGTGTTCTATTGACTGTGTGTTCTAGTATCTGTGTGTTCTATTGACTGTGTGTTCTATTGACTGTGTGTTCTACTGACTGTGTGTTCTATTGACTGTGTGTTCTAGTATCTGTGTGTTCTATTGACTGTGTGTTCTATTGACTGTGTGTTCTACTGACTGTGTGTTCTAGTATCTGTGTGTTCCATTGACTGTGTGTTCTATTGACTGTGTGTTCTAGTATCTGTGTGTTCTATTGACTGTGTGTTCTATTGAATGTGTGTTCTAGTATCTGTGTGTTCTATTGGCAGTGTGTTCTATTGACTGTGTTTTCTATTGACTGTGTGTTCTAGTATCTGTGTGTTCTATTGACTGTGTGTTCTATTGACTGTGTGTTCTACTGACTGTGTGTTCTAGTATCTGTGTGTTCTATTGACTGTGTGTTCTATTGACTGTGTGTTCTACTGACTGTGTGTTCTATTGACTTTGTGTCCTAGTATCTGTGTGTTCTATTGACTGTGTTTTCTATTGACTGTGTGTTCTAGTATCTGTGTGTTCTATTGACTGTGTGTTCTATTGACTGTGTGTTCTATTGACTGTGTGTTCTAGTATCTGTGTGTTCTTTTGACTGTGTGTTCTAGTATCTGTGTGTTCTATTGACTGTGTGTTCTAGTATCTGTGTGTTCTAGTATCTGTGTGTTCTAATGACTCTGTGTTCTATTGACTGTGTGTTCTATTGACTGTGTATTCTACTGACTGTGTGTCCTAGTATCTGTGTGTTATATTGACTGTGTGTTCTATTGACTGTGTGTTCTAGTATCTGTGTGTTCTATTGACTGTGTGTTCTATTATCTGTGTGTTCTATTGACTGTGTTTTCTAGTATCTGTGTGTTCTAGTATCTGTGTGTTATAATGACTGTGTGTTCTATTGACTGTGTGTTCTATTGACTGTGTGTTCTACTGACTGTGTGTTCTATTGACTGTGTGTCCTAGTATCTGTGTGTTATATTGACTGTGTGTTCTATTGAATGTGTGTTCTAGTATCTGTGTGTTCTATTGACTGTGTGTTCTAGTATCTTTGTGTTCTATTGACTGTGTGTTCTAGTATCTGTGTGTTCTAGTATCTGTGTGTTATAATGACTGTGTGTTCTATTGACTGTGTGTTCTATTGACTGTGTGTTCTATTGACTGTGTGTTCTATTGACTGTGTGTTCTACTGACTGTGTGTTCTATTATCTGTGTGTTCTATTGACTGTGTTTTCTAGTATCTGTGTGTTCTATTGACTGATTGTTCTAGTATCTTTGTGTTCTATTGACTGTGTGTTCTAGTATCTGTGTGTTCTATTGACTGTGTGTTCTAGTATCTGTGTGTTCTATTGACTGTGTGTTCTAGTGTCTTTGTGTTCTAGTATCTGTGTGTTATAATGACTGTGTGTTCTATTGACTGTGTGTTCTACTGACTGTGTGTTCTATTGACTGTGTGTTCTATTGAATGTGTGTTCTATTGACTGTGTGTTCTATTGACTGTGTGTTCTACTGACTGTGTGTTCTATTGACTTTGTGTTCTAGTATCTGTGTGTTCTATTGACTGTGTGTTCTAGTATCTGTGTGTTCTAGTATCTGTGTGTTATAATGACTGTGTGTTCTATTGACTGTGTGTTCTATTGACTGTTTGTTCTACTGACTGTGAGTCCTAGTATCTGTGTGTTCTATTGACTGTGTTTTCTATTGACTGTGTATTCTAGTTTCTGTGTGTTCTATTGACTGTGTGTCCTAGTATCTGTGTGTTCTATTGACTGTGTTTTCTATTGACTGTGTGTTCTAGTTTCTGTGTGTTCTATTGACTGTGTGTTCTATTGACTGTGTGTTCTAGTATCTGTGTGTTCTATTGACTGTGTGTTCTATTGACTGTGTGTTCTACTGACTGTGTGTTCTATTGACTGTGTGTTCTAGTATCTGTGTGTTCTATTGACTGTGTGTTCTATTGACTGTGTGTTCTACTGACTGTGTGTTCTAGTATCTGTGTGTTCCATTGACTGTGTGTTCTATTGACTGTGTGTTCTAGTATCTGTGTGTTCTATTGAATGTGTGTTCTAGTATCTGTGTGTTCTATTGGCAGTGTGTTCTATTGACTGTGTTTTCTATTGACTGTGTGTTCTAGTATCTGTGTGTTCTATTGACTGTGTGTTCTATTGACTGTGTGTTCTACTGACTGTGTGTTCTAGTATCTGTGTGTTCTATTGACTGTGTGTTCTACTGACTGTGTGTTCTAGTATCTGTGTGTTCTATTGACTGTGTGTTCTATTGACTGTGTGTTCTACTGACTGTGTGTTCTATTGACTTTGTGTCCTAGTATCTGTGTGTTCTATTGACTGTGTTTTCTATTGACTGTGTGTTCTAGTATCTGTGTGTTCTATTGACTGTGTGTTCTAATGACTGTGTGTTCTACTGACTGTGTGTTCTAGTATCTGTGTGTTCTAGTATCTGTGTGTTCTAATGACTCTGTGTTCTATTGACTGTGTGTTCTATTGACTGTGTGTTCTATTGACTGTGTGTTCTAGTATCTGTGTGTTCTTTTGACTGTGTGTTCTAGTATCTGTGTGTTCTATTGACTGTGTGTTCTAGTATCTGTGTGTTCTAGTATCTGTGTGTTCTAATGACTCTGTGTTCTATTGACTGTGTGTTCTATTGACTGTGTATTCTACTGACTGTGTGTCCTAGTATCTGTGTGTTATATTGACTGTGTGTTCTATTGACTGTGTGTTCTAGTATCTGTGTGTTCTATTGACTGTGTGTTCTAGTATCTGTGTGTTCTATTGACTGTGTTTTCTAGTATCTGTGTGTTCTAGTATCTGTGTGTTATAATGACTGTGTGTTCTATTGACTGTGTGTTCTATTGACTGTGTGTTCTACTGACTGTGTGTTCTATTGACTGTGTGTCCTAGTATCTGTGTGTTATATTGACTGTGTGTTCTATTGAATGTGTGTTCTAGTATCTGTGTGTTCTATTGACTGTGTGTTCTAGTATCTTTGTGTTCTATTGACTGTGTGTTCTAGTATCTGTGTGTTCTAGTATCTGTGTGTTATAATGACTGTGTGTTCTATTGACTGTGTGTTCTATTGACTGTGTGTTCTATTGACTGTGTGTTCTATTGACTGTGTGTTCTACTGACTGTGTGTTCTATTATCTGTGTGTTCTATTGACTGTGTTTTCTAGTATCTGTGTGTTCTATTGACTGATTGTTCTAGTATCTGTGTGTTCTATTGACTGTGTGTTCTAGTATCTGTGTGTTCTATTGACTGTGTGTTCTAGTATCTGTGTGTTCTATTGACTGTGTGTTCTAGTGTCTTTGTGTTCTAGTATCTGTGTGTTATAATGACTGTGTGTTCTATTGACTGTGTGTTCTACTGACTGTGTGTTCTATTGACTGTGTGTTCTATTGAATGTGTGTTCTATTGACTGTGTGTTCTATTGACTGTGTGTTCTACTGACTGTGTGTTCTATTGACTTTGTGTTCTAGTATCTGTGTGTTCTATTGACTGTGTGTTCTAGTATCTGTGTGTTCTAGTATCTGTGTGTTATAATGACTGTGTGTTCTATTGACTGTGTGTTCTATTGACTGTTTGTTCTACTGACTGTGTGTCCTAGTATCTGTGTGTTCTATTGACTGTGTTTTCTATTGACTGTGTATTCTAGTTTCTGTGTGTTCTATTGACTGTGTGTTCTATTGACTGTGTGTTCTAGTATCTGTGTGTTCTATTGACTGTGTGTTCTATTGACTGTGTGTTCTACTGACTGTGTGTTCTATTGACTGTGTGTTCTAGTATCTGTGTGTTCTATTGACTGTGTGTTCTATTGACTGTGTGTTCTACTGACTGTGTGTTCAAGTATCTGTGTGTTCCATTGACTGTGTGTTCTATTGACTGTGTGTTCTAGTATCTGTGTGTTCTATTGACTGTGTGTTCTATTGAATGTGTGTTCTAGTATCTGTGTGTTCTATTGGCAGTGTGTTCTATTGACTGTGTTTTCTATTGACTGTGTGTTCTAGTATCTGTGTGTTCTATTGACTGTGTGTTCTATTGACTGTGTGTTCTACTGACTGTGTGTTCTAGTATCTGTGTGTTCTATTGACTGTGTGTTCTATTGACTGTGTGTTCTACTGACTGTGTGTTCTATTGACTTTGTGTCCTAGTATCTGTGTGTTCTATTGACTATGTTTTCTATTGACTGTGTGTTCTAGTATCTGTGTGTTCTATTGACTGTGTGTTCTATTGACTGTGTGTTCTACTGACTGTGTGTTCTAGTATCTGTGTGTTCTAGTATCTGTGTGTTCTAATGACTCTGTGTTCTATTGACTGTGTGTTCTATTGACTGTGTGTTCTAGTATCTGTGTGTTCTTTTGACTGTGTGTTCTAGTATCTGTGTGTTCTATTGACTGTGTGTTCTAGTATCTGTGTGTTCTAGTATCTGTGTGTTCTAATGACTCTGTGTTCTATTGACTGTGTGTTCTATTGACTGTGTGTTCTACTGACTGTGTGTTCTATTGACTGTGTGTTCTATTGAATGTGTGTTCTAGTATCTGTGTGTTCTATTGACTGTGTGTTCTATTGACTGTGTTTTCTATTGACTGTGTGTTCTAGTATCTGTGTGTTCTATTGACTGTGTGTTCTATTGACTGTGTTTTCTACTGACTGTGTGTTCTAGTATCTGTGTGTTCTATTGACTGTGTGTTCTATTGACTGTGTGTTCTACTGACTGTGTGTTCTATTGACTGTGTGTCCTAGTATCTGTGTGTTCTATTGACTGTGTTTTCTATTGACTGTGTGGTCTAGTATCTGTGTGTTCTATTGACTGTGTGTTCTATTGACTGTGTGTTCTACTGACTGTGTGTTCTATTGACTGTGTGTCCTAGTATCTGTGTGTTCTATTGACTGTGATTTCTATTGACTGTGTGTTCTAGTATCTGTGTGTTCTTTTGACTGTGTGTTCTAGTATCTGTGTGTTCTATTGACTGTGTGTTCTAGTATCTGTTTGTTCTAGTATCTGTGTGTTCTAATGACTCTGTGTTCTATTGACTGTGTGTTCCATTGACTGTGTGTTCTACTGACTGTGTGTTCTATTGACTGTGTGTTCTATTGACTGTGTGTTCTAGTATCTGTGTGTTCTATTGACTCTGTTTTGTAGTATCTGTGTGTTCTAGTATCTGTGTGTTATAATGACTGTGTGTTCTATTGACTGTGTGTTCTATTGACTGTGTGTTCTACTGACTGTGTGTTCTATTGACTGTGTGTCCTAGTATCTGTGTGTTCTATTGACTGTGTGTTCTATTGACTGTGTGTTCTAGTATCTGTGTGTTCTATTGACTGTGTGTTCTAGTATCTGTGTGTTCTAGTATCTGTGTGTTATAATGACTGTGTGTTCTATTGACTGTGTGTTCTATTGACTGTGTGTTCTATTGACTGTGTGTTCTACTGACTGTGTGTTCTATTGACTGTGTGTTCTATTATCTGTGTGTTCTATTGACTGTGTGTTCTAGTATCTGTGTGTTCTATTGACTGATTGTTCTAGTATCTGTGTGTTCTATTGACTGTGTGTTCTAGTATCTGTGTGTTCTATTGACTGTGTGTTCTAGTATCTGTGTGTTCTATTGACTGTGTGTTCTAGTGTCTTTGTGTTCTAGTATCTGTGTGTTATAATGACTGTGTGTTCTATTGACTGTGTGTTCTACTGACTGTGTGTTCTATTGACTGTGTGTTCTATTGAATGTGTGTTCTATTGACTGTGTGTTCTATTGACTGTGTGTTCTACTGACTGTGTGTTCTATTGACTTTGTGTTCTAGTATCTGTGTGTTCTATTGACTGTGTGTTCTAGTATCTGTGTGTTCTAGTATCTGTGTGTTATAATGACTGTGTGTTCTATTGACTGTGTGTTCTATTGACTGTTTGTTCTACTGACTGTGTGTTCTAGTATATGTGTGTTCTAATGACTGTGTGTTCTACTGACTGTGTGTTCTAGTATCTGTGTGTTCTATTGACTGTGTGTTCTAGTATCAGTGTGTTCTGTTGACTGTGTGTTCTAGTATCTGTGTGTTCTATTGACTATGTGTTCTATTGATTGTGTGTTCTTTTGACTCTGTGTTCTAGTATCTGTGTTTTCTAGTATCTGTGTGTTCTATTGACTGTGTGTTCTATTGACTGTGTGTTCTATTGACTGTGTGTTCTACTGACTGTGTGTTCTAGTATCTGTGTGTTCTATTTACTCTGTGTTATAGTATCTCTGTGTTCTAGTGACTGTGTGTTCTACTGACTGGGTAATCTATTGACTATATGTGTTCTATTGACTGTGTGTTCTTTTGACTCTGTGTTCTACTGACTGTGTGTTCTATTGACTGTGTGTTCTACTGACTGTGTGTTCTATTGACTGTGTGTTCTATTGACTGTGTGTTCTATTGACTGTGTGTTCTATTGACTGTGTGTTCTAGTATCTGTGTGTGTTCTATTGACTGTGTGTTCTACTGACTGTGTGTTCTATTGACTGTGTGCTATTGACTCTGTGTTCTACTGACTGTGTGTTCTAGTATCTGTGTGTTCTATTGACTGTGTGTTCTAGTTTCTGTGTATTATATTGACTGTGTGTTCTATTGACTGTGTGTTCTATTGACTGTGTGTTCTATTATCTGTGTGTGTTCTATTGACTGTGTGTTCTACTGACTGTGTGTTCTATTGACTGTGTGTGCTATTGACTCTGTGTTCTACTGACTGTGTGTTCTAGTATCTGTGTGTTCTATTGACTGTGTGTTCTAGTATCTTTGTGTTATATTGACTGTGTGTTCTATTGACTGTGTGTTCTATTGACTGTGTGTTCTACTGACTGTGTGTTCTATTGACTGTGAGTTCTAGTGACTGTGTGTTCTATTGACTGTGTGTTCTAGTATCTGTGTGTGTTCTATTGACTGTGTGTTCTACTGACTGTGTGTTCTATTGACTGTGTGTTCTATTGACTGTGTGTTCTACTGACTGTGTGTTCTAGTATCTGTGTGTTCTATTGACTGTGTGTTCTAGTATCTGTGTGTTCTATTGACTGTGTGTTCTATTGACTGTGTGTTCTATTGACTGTCTGTTCTACTGACTGTGTGTTCTATTGACTGTGAGTTCTAGTATCTGTGTGTTCTATTGACTGTGTGTTCTATTGAATTTGTGTTCTATTGAATGTGTGTTCTATATACTGTGTGTTCTACTGAATGTGAGTTCTAGTGACTGTGTGTTCTATTGACTGTGTGATCTAGTATCTGTGTGTTATATTGACTGTGTGTTCTATTGACTGTGTGTTCTAGTATCTGTGTGTTCTATTGACTGTGTGTTCTAGTATCTGTGTGTTCTATTGACTGTGTGTTCTAGTATCTGTGTGTTCTAGTATCTGTGTGTTATAATGACTGTGTGTTCTATTGACTATGTGTTCTATTGACTGTGTGTTCTATTGACTGTGTGTTCTACTGACTGTGTGTTCTATTGACTGTGTGTTCTATTATCTGTGTGTTCTATTGACTGTGTGTTCTAGTATCTGTGTGTTCTATTGACTGATTGTTCTAGTATCTGTGTGTTCTATTGACTATGTGTTCTAGTATCTGTGTGTTCTATTGACTGTGTGTTCTAGTATCTGTGTGTTCTATTGACTGTGTGTTCTAGTGTCTTTGTGTTCTAGTATCTGTGTGTTATAATGACTGTGTGTTCTATTGACTGTGTGTTCTACTGACTGTGTGTTCTATTGACTGTGAGTTCTAGTGACTGTGTGTTCTATTGACTGTGTGTTCTAGTATCTGTGTGTGTTCTATTGACTGTGTGTTCTACTGACTGTGTGTTCTATTGACTGTGTGTTCTATTGACTGTGTGTTCTACTGACTGTGTGTTCTAGTATCTGTGTGTTCTATTGACTGTGTGTTCTAGTATCTGTGTGTTCTATTGACTGTGTGTTCTATTGACTGTGTGTTCTATTGACTGTGTGTTCTACTGACTGTGTGTTCTATTGCCTGTGAGTTCTAGTATCTGTGTGTTCTATTGACCGTGTGTTCTATTGAATTTGTGTTCTATTGAATGTGTGTTCTATATACTGTGTGTTCTACTGACTGTGAGTTCTAGTGACTGTGTGTTCTATTGACTGTGTGATCTAGTATCTGTGTGCTCTCTTGACTGTGTGTTCTATTGACTGTGTGTTCTATTGACTGTGTGTTCTACTGACTGTGTGTTCTATTGACTGTGTGTTCTATTGACTGTGTGTTCTATTGACAGTGTGTCCTAGTATCTGTGTGATCTATTGACTGTGTGTTCTACTGACTGTGTGTTCTATTGACTCTGTGTTCTAGTATCTGTGTTTTCTAGTATCTGTGTGTTCTATTGACTGTGTGTTCTATTGACTGTGTGTTCTACTGACTGTGTGTTCTATTGACTGTGTGTTCTATTGACTGTGTGTCCTATTGACTGTTTGTTCTACTGACTGTGTGTTCTATTGACTGTGTGTTCTACTGACTGTGTGTTCTAGTATCTGTGGGTTCTATTTACTGTGTGTTATAATATCTCTATGTTCTAGTGACTGTGTGTTCTACTGACTGTGTGTTCTAGTATCTGTGTGTTCTATTGACGGTGTGTTCTTGTATCTGTGTGTTCTAGTATACGTGTGTTCTATTGACTGTGTGTTCATTTATCTGTGTTTTCTGTTGACTGTGTGTTCTACTGACTGGGTAATCTATTTACTGTGTGTTCTATTGACTGTGTGTACTATTGACTGTGTGTTCTATTGATTGTGTGTTCTAGTATCTGTGTGTTCTATTGACGGTGTGTTCTAGTATCTGTGTGTTCTATTATATGTGTGTTCTATTGACTGTGTGTTCTAGTATCTCTGTGTTCTATTGACTGTGTGTTCTACTGACTGGGTAATCTATTGACTCTGTGTTCTATTGACTGTGTGTTCTATTGACTGTTTGTTCTACAGACTGTGTGTTCTATTGACTGTGTGTTCTAGTATCTGTGTGTTCTATTGACTGTGTGTTCTAGTATGTGTGTGTTCTATTGACTGTGTGTTCTAGTGTCTGTGTGTTTTATTGACTGTGTGTTCTAGTATCTGTGTGTTCTATTGAATGTGTGTTCTAGTATCTGTGTGTTCTATTGACTGTATGTTCTAGTATCTGTGTGTTCTATTGACTGTGTGTTCTAGTGTCTGTGTGTTCTAGTATCTGTGTGTTATAATGACTGTGTGTTCTATTGACTGTGTGTTCTACTGACTGTGTGTTCTATTGACTGTGTGTTCTTTTGAATGTGTGTTCTATTGACTGTGTGTTCTATTGACTGTGTGTTCTAGTGACTGTGTGTTCTATTGACTTTGTGTTCTAGTATCTGTGTGTTCTATTGACTGTGTGTACCATTGACCGTGTGTTCTATTGACTGTGTGTTCTAGAATCTGTGTGTGTTCTATTGACTGTGTGTTCTACTGACTGTGTGTTCTATTGACTGTGTGTGCTATTGACTGTGTGTTCTACTGACTGTGTGTTCTAGTATCTGTGTGTTCTATTGACTGTGTGTTCTAGTATCTGTGTGTTCTATTGACTGTGTGTTCTATTGACTGTGTGTTCTATTGACTGTGTGTTCTACTGACTGTGTGTTCTATTGACTGTGAGTTCTAGTGACTGTGTGTTCTATTGACTGTGTATTCTAGTATCTGTGTGTGTTCTATTGACTGTGTTTTCTACTGACTGTGTGTTCTATTGACTGTGTGTTCTACTGACTGTGTGTTCTACTGACTGTGTGTTCTAGTATATGTGTGTTCTATTGACTGTGTGTTCTAGTGTCTGTGTGTTCTATTGACTGTGTGTTCTATTGACTGTGTGTTCTAGTATCTATGTTTTCTAGTATCTGTGTGTTCTATTGACTGTGTGTTCTATTGACTGTGTGTTCTATTGATTGTGTCTTCTATTGACTGTGTGTTCTATTGACTGTGTGTTCTATTGACTGTGTGTTCTACTGACTGTGTGTTCTATTGAATGTGAGTTCTAGTGACTGTGTGTTCTATTGACTGTGTGTTCTAGTATCTGTGTGTTCTATTGACTGTGTGTTCTACTGACTGGGTAATCTATTGACTGTGTGTTCTACTGACTGTGTGTTCTATTGACTCTGTGTTCTAGTATTTGTGTTTTCTAGTATCTGTGTGTTCTAGTATACGTGTGTTCTATTGACTGTGTGTTCTAGTATCTGTGTGTTCTATTGACTGTGTGTTCTACTGACAGGGTAATCTATTGAATGTGTGTTCTATTGACTGTGTGTACTATTGACTGTGTGTTCTATTGACTGTGTGTTCTAGTATCTGTGTGTTCTATTGACTGTGTGTTCTACTATGATCTATTGACTTTGTGTTCTATTATCTGTGTTTTCTATTGACTGTGCGTTCTACTGACTGTGTGTTCTAGTATCTGTGTGTTCTATTGACGGTGTGTTCTAGTATCTGTGTGTTCTAGTATATGTGTGTTCTATTGACTGTGTGTTCTAGTATCTGTGTGTTCTATTGACTGTGTGTTCTACTGACTGGGTAGTCTATTGACTGTATGTTCTATTGACTGTGTGTTCTAGTATCTGTGTGTTCTATTGACGGTGTGTTCTAGTATCTGTGTGTTCTAGTATATGTGTGTTCTATTGACTGTGTCTTCTAGTATCTGTGTGTTCTATTGACTGTGTGTTCTACTGACTGGGTAATCTATTGACTGTGTGTTCTATTGACTGTGTGTACTATTGACTGTGTGTTCTACTGACTGTGTGTTCTAGTATCTATGTGTTCTATTGACTGTGTGTTCTACTGTGTTCCATTGACTGTGTGTTCTACTGACTGTGTGTTCTATTGACTGTGTGTTCTATTGACTGTGTGTTCTAGTATCTGTGTGTTCTATTGACTCTGTTTTGTAGTATCTGTGTGTTCTAGTATCTGTGTGTTATAATGACTGTGTGTTCTATTGACTGTGTGTTCTATTGACTGTGTGTTCTACTGACTGTGTGTTCTATTGACTGTGTGTCCTAGTATCTGTGTGTTCTATTGACTGTGTGTTCTATTGACTGTGTGTTCTAGTATCTGTGTGTTCTATTGACTGTGTGTTCTAGTATCTGTGTGTTCTAGTATCTGTGTGTTATAATGACTGTGTGTTCTATTGACTGTGTGTTCTATTGACTGTGTGTTCTATTGACTGTGTGTTCTACTGACTGTGTGTTCTATTGACTGTGTGTTCTATTATCTGTGTGTTCTATTGACTGTGTGTTCTAGTATCTGTGTGTTCTATTGACTGATTGTTCTAGTATCTGTGTGTTCTATTGACTGTGTGTTCTAGTATCTGTGTGTTCTATTGACTGTGTGTTCTAGTATCTGTGTGTTCTATTGACTGTGTGTTCTAGTGTCTTTGTGTTCTAGTATCTGTGTGTTATAATGACTGTGTGTTCTATTGACTGTGTGTTCTACTGACTGTGTGTTCTATTGACTGTGTGTTCTATTGAATGTGTGTTCTATTGACTGTGTGTTCTATTGACTGTGTGTTCTACTGACTGTGTGTTCTATTGACTTTGTGTTCTAGTATCTGTGTGTTCTATTGACTGTGTGTTCTAGTATCTGTGTGTTCTAGTATCTGTGTGTTATAATGACTGTGTGTTCTATTGACTGTGTGTTCTATTGACTGTTTGTTCTACTGACTGTGTGTTCTAGTATATGTGTGTTCTAATGACTGTGTGTTCTACTGACTGTGTGTTCTAGTATCTGTGTGTTCTATTGACTGTGTGTTCTAGTATCAGTGTGTTCTGTTGACTGTGTGTTCTAGTATCTGTGTGTTCTATTGACTATGTGTTCTATTGATTGTGTGTTCTTTTGACTCTGTGTTCTAGTATCTGTGTTTTCTAGTATCTGTGTGTTCTATTGACTGTGTGTTCTATTGACTGTGTGTTCTATTGACTGTGTGTTCTACTGACTGTGTGTTCTAGTATCTGTGTGTTCTATTTACTCTGTGTTATAGTATCTCTGTGTTCTAGTGACTGTGTGTTCTACTGACTGGGTAATCTATTGACTATATGTGTTCTATTGACTGTGTGTTCTTTTGACTCTGTGTTCTACTGACTGTGTGTTCTATTGACTGTGTGTTCTACTGACTGTGTGTTCTATTGACTGTGTGTTCTATTGACTGTGTGTTCTATTGACTGTGTGTTCTATTGACTGTGTGTTCTAGTATCTGTGTGTGTTCTATTGACTGTGTGTT
This sequence comes from Coregonus lavaretus, assembly GCF_964263955.1. Taxonomy (NCBI): domain Eukaryota; kingdom Metazoa; phylum Chordata; class Actinopteri; order Salmoniformes; family Salmonidae; genus Coregonus; species Coregonus lavaretus. The sequence goes on along the minus strand of NC_139988.1, from coordinate 88,890,640 downwards.
CTACTGACTGTGTGTTCTATTGACTGTGTGCTATTGACTCTGTGTTCTACTGACTGTGTGTTCTAGTATCTGTGTGTTCTATTGACTGTGTGTTCTAGTTTCTGTGTATTATATTGACTGTGTGTTCTATTGACTGTGTGTTCTATTGACTGTGTGTTCTATTATCTGTGTGTGTTCTATTGACTGTGTGTTCTACTGACTGTGTGTTCTATTGACTGTGTGTGCTATTGACTCTGTGTTCTACTGACTGTGTGTTCTAGTATCTGTGTGTTCTATTGACTGTGTGTTCTAGTATCTTTGTGTTATATTGACTGTGTGTTCTATTGACTGTGTGTTCTATTGACTGTGTGTTCTACTGACTGTGTGTTCTATTGACTGTGAGTTCTAGTGACTGTGTGTTCTATTGACTGTGTGTTCTAGTATCTGTGTGTGTTCTATTGACTGTGTGTTCTACTGACTGTGTGTTCTATTGACTGTGTGTTCTATTGACTGTGTGTTCTACTGACTGTGTGTTCTAGTATCTGTGTGTTCTATTGACTGTGTGTTCTAGTATCTGTGTGTTCTATTGACTGTGTGTTCTATTGACTGTGTGTTCTATTGACTGTCTGTTCTACTGACTGTGTGTTCTATTGACTGTGAGTTCTAGTATCTGTGTGTTCTATTGACTGTGTGTTCTATTGAATTTGTGTTCTATTGAATGTGTGTTCTATATACTGTGTGTTCTACTGAATGTGAGTTCTAGTGACTGTGTGTTCTATTGACTGTGTGATCTAGTATCTGTGTGTTATATTGACTGTGTGTTCTATTGACTGTGTGTTCTAGTATCTGTGTGTTCTATTGACTGTGTGTTCTAGTATCTGTGTGTTCTATTGACTGTGTGTTCTAGTATCTGTGTGTTCTAGTATCTGTGTGTTATAATGACTGTGTGTTCTATTGACTATGTGTTCTATTGACTGTGTGTTCTATTGACTGTGTGTTCTACTGACTGTGTGTTCTATTGACTGTGTGTTCTATTATCTGTGTGTTCTATTGACTGTGTGTTCTAGTATCTGTGTGTTCTATTGACTGATTGTTCTAGTATCTGTGTGTTCTATTGACTATGTGTTCTAGTATCTGTGTGTTCTATTGACTGTGTGTTCTAGTATCTGTGTGTTCTATTGACTGTGTGTTCTAGTGTCTTTGTGTTCTAGTATCTGTGTGTTATAATGACTGTGTGTTCTATTGACTGTGTGTTCTACTGACTGTGTGTTCTATTGACTGTGAGTTCTAGTGACTGTGTGTTCTATTGACTGTGTGTTCTAGTATCTGTGTGTGTTCTATTGACTGTGTGTTCTACTGACTGTGTGTTCTATTGACTGTGTGTTCTATTGACTGTGTGTTCTACTGACTGTGTGTTCTAGTATCTGTGTGTTCTATTGACTGTGTGTTCTAGTATCTGTGTGTTCTATTGACTGTGTGTTCTATTGACTGTGTGTTCTATTGACTGTGTGTTCTACTGACTGTGTGTTCTATTGCCTGTGAGTTCTAGTATCTGTGTGTTCTATTGACCGTGTGTTCTATTGAATTTGTGTTCTATTGAATGTGTGTTCTATATACTGTGTGTTCTACTGACTGTGAGTTCTAGTGACTGTGTGTTCTATTGACTGTGTGATCTAGTATCTGTGTGCTCTCTTGACTGTGTGTTCTATTGACTGTGTGTTCTATTGACTGTGTGTTCTACTGACTGTGTGTTCTATTGACTGTGTGTTCTATTGACTGTGTGTTCTATTGACAGTGTGTCCTAGTATCTGTGTGATCTATTGACTGTGTGTTCTACTGACTGTGTGTTCTATTGACTCTGTGTTCTAGTATCTGTGTTTTCTAGTATCTGTGTGTTCTATTGACTGTGTGTTCTATTGACTGTGTGTTCTACTGACTGTGTGTTCTATTGACTGTGTGTTCTATTGACTGTGTGTCCTATTGACTGTTTGTTCTACTGACTGTGTGTTCTATTGACTGTGTGTTCTACTGACTGTGTGTTCTAGTATCTGTGGGTTCTATTTACTGTGTGTTATAATATCTCTATGTTCTAGTGACTGTGTGTTCTACTGACTGTGTGTTCTAGTATCTGTGTGTTCTATTGACGGTGTGTTCTTGTATCTGTGTGTTCTAGTATACGTGTGTTCTATTGACTGTGTGTTCATTTATCTGTGTTTTCTGTTGACTGTGTGTTCTACTGACTGGGTAATCTATTTACTGTGTGTTCTATTGACTGTGTGTACTATTGACTGTGTGTTCTATTGATTGTGTGTTCTAGTATCTGTGTGTTCTATTGACGGTGTGTTCTAGTATCTGTGTGTTCTATTATATGTGTGTTCTATTGACTGTGTGTTCTAGTATCTCTGTGTTCTATTGACTGTGTGTTCTACTGACTGGGTAATCTATTGACTCTGTGTTCTATTGACTGTGTGTTCTATTGACTGTTTGTTCTACAGACTGTGTGTTCTATTGACTGTGTGTTCTAGTATCTGTGTGTTCTATTGACTGTGTGTTCTAGTATGTGTGTGTTCTATTGACTGTGTGTTCTAGTGTCTGTGTGTTTTATTGACTGTGTGTTCTAGTATCTGTGTGTTCTATTGAATGTGTGTTCTAGTATCTGTGTGTTCTATTGACTGTATGTTCTAGTATCTGTGTGTTCTATTGACTGTGTGTTCTAGTGTCTGTGTGTTCTAGTATCTGTGTGTTATAATGACTGTGTGTTCTATTGACTGTGTGTTCTACTGACTGTGTGTTCTATTGACTGTGTGTTCTTTTGAATGTGTGTTCTATTGACTGTGTGTTCTATTGACTGTGTGTTCTAGTGACTGTGTGTTCTATTGACTTTGTGTTCTAGTATCTGTGTGTTCTATTGACTGTGTGTACCATTGACCGTGTGTTCTATTGACTGTGTGTTCTAGAATCTGTGTGTGTTCTATTGACTGTGTGTTCTACTGACTGTGTGTTCTATTGACTGTGTGTGCTATTGACTGTGTGTTCTACTGACTGTGTGTTCTAGTATCTGTGTGTTCTATTGACTGTGTGTTCTAGTATCTGTGTGTTCTATTGACTGTGTGTTCTATTGACTGTGTGTTCTATTGACTGTGTGTTCTACTGACTGTGTGTTCTATTGACTGTGAGTTCTAGTGACTGTGTGTTCTATTGACTGTGTATTCTAGTATCTGTGTGTGTTCTATTGACTGTGTTTTCTACTGACTGTGTGTTCTATTGACTGTGTGTTCTACTGACTGTGTGTTCTACTGACTGTGTGTTCTAGTATATGTGTGTTCTATTGACTGTGTGTTCTAGTGTCTGTGTGTTCTATTGACTGTGTGTTCTATTGACTGTGTGTTCTAGTATCTATGTTTTCTAGTATCTGTGTGTTCTATTGACTGTGTGTTCTATTGACTGTGTGTTCTATTGATTGTGTCTTCTATTGACTGTGTGTTCTATTGACTGTGTGTTCTATTGACTGTGTGTTCTACTGACTGTGTGTTCTATTGAATGTGAGTTCTAGTGACTGTGTGTTCTATTGACTGTGTGTTCTAGTATCTGTGTGTTCTATTGACTGTGTGTTCTACTGACTGGGTAATCTATTGACTGTGTGTTCTACTGACTGTGTGTTCTATTGACTCTGTGTTCTAGTATTTGTGTTTTCTAGTATCTGTGTGTTCTAGTATACGTGTGTTCTATTGACTGTGTGTTCTAGTATCTGTGTGTTCTATTGACTGTGTGTTCTACTGACAGGGTAATCTATTGAATGTGTGTTCTATTGACTGTGTGTACTATTGACTGTGTGTTCTATTGACTGTGTGTTCTAGTATCTGTGTGTTCTATTGACTGTGTGTTCTACTATGATCTATTGACTTTGTGTTCTATTATCTGTGTTTTCTATTGACTGTGCGTTCTACTGACTGTGTGTTCTAGTATCTGTGTGTTCTATTGACGGTGTGTTCTAGTATCTGTGTGTTCTAGTATATGTGTGTTCTATTGACTGTGTGTTCTAGTATCTGTGTGTTCTATTGACTGTGTGTTCTACTGACTGGGTAGTCTATTGACTGTATGTTCTATTGACTGTGTGTTCTAGTATCTGTGTGTTCTATTGACGGTGTGTTCTAGTATCTGTGTGTTCTAGTATATGTGTGTTCTATTGACTGTGTCTTCTAGTATCTGTGTGTTCTATTGACTGTGTGTTCTACTGACTGGGTAATCTATTGACTGTGTGTTCTATTGACTGTGTGTACTATTGACTGTGTGTTCTACTGACTGTGTGTTCTAGTATCTATGTGTTCTATTGACTGTGTGTTCTACTGTGTTCTATTGACTGTGTGTTCTAGTATCTGTGTGTTCTAGTGACTGTGTGTTCTACTGACTGTGTGTTCTAGTATCTGTGTGTTCTATTGACTGTGTGTTCTAGTAACTGTGTGTTCTCTTGACTGTGTGTTCTATTGACTGTGTGTTCTATTGACTGTGTGTTCTACTGACTGTGTGTTCTATTGACTGTGTGTTCTATTGACAGTGTGTCCTAGTATCTGTGTGATCTATTGACTGTGTGTTCTATTGACTGTGTGTTCTAGTATCTGTGTGTTCTAGTGACTGTGTGTTCTATTGACTGTGTGTTCTAGTATCTGTGTGTTCTATTGACTGTGAGTTCTAGTATCTGTGTGTTCTATTGACTGTCAGTTCTAGTATCTGTGTGTTCTATTTATTGTGTGTTCTATTAACTGTGTGTTCTATTGACTGGGTAATCTATTGACTGTGTGTTCTACTGAATGTGTGTTCTAGTATCTGTGTGTTCTATTGACTGTGTGTTCTAGTATCTGTGTGTTCTATTGACTGTGTGTTCTATTGACTGTGTGTTCTACTGACTGTGTGTTCTATTGACTGTGTGTTCTACTGACTGTGTGTTCTATTGACTGTGTGTTCTACTGACTGTGTGTTCTAGTATCTGTGTGTTCTATTGACGGTGTGTTCTAGTATCTGTGTGTTCTAGTATATGTGTGTTCTATTGACTGTGTGTTCTAGTATCTGTGTGTTCTATTGACTGTGTGTTCTACTGACTGGGTAATCTATTGACTGTGTGTTCTATTGACTGTGTGTTCTAGTATCTGTGTGTTCTATTGACGGTGTGTTCTACTATCTGTGTGTTCTAGTATATGTGTGTTCTATTGACTGTGTGTTCTAGTATCTGTGTGTTCTATTGACTGTGTGTTCTATTGACTGAGTGTACTATTGACTGTGTGTTCTACTCACTGTGTGTTCTAGTATCTATGTGTTCTATTGACTGTGTGTTCTACTGTGTTCTATTGACTGTGTGTTCTAGTATCTGTGTTTTCTATTGACTGTGTGTTCTACTGACTGTGTGTTCTAGTATCTGTGTGTTCTAGTGACTGTGTGTTCTACTGTGTTCTATTGACTGTGTGTTCTAGTATCTGTGTGTTCTAGTGACTGTGTGTTCTACTGACTGTGTGTTCTAGTATCTGTGTGTTCTATTGACTGTGTGTTCTAGTAACTGTGTGTTCTCTTGACTGTGTGTTCTATTGACTGTGTGTTCTATTGACTGTGTGTTCTACTGACTGTGTGTTCTATTGACTGTGTGTTCTATTGACAGTGTGTCCTAGTATCTGTGTGATCTATTGACTGTGTGTTCTATTGACTGTGTGTTCTAGTATCTGTGTGTTCTAGTGACTGTGTGTTCTATTGACTGTGTGTTTTAGTATCTGTGTGTTCTATTGACTCTGAGTTCTAGTATCTGTGTGTTCTATTGACTGTCAGTTCTAGTATCTGTGTGTTCTATTTATTGTGTGTTCTATTAACTGTGTGTTCTATTGACTGGGTAATCTATTGACTGTGTGTTCTACTGAATGTGTGTTCTAGTATCTGTGTGTTCTATTGACTGTGTGTTCTAGTATCTGTGTGTTCTATTGACTGTGTGTTCTATTGACTGTGTGTTCTACTGACTGTGTGTTCTATTGACTGTGTGTTCTACTGACTGTGTGTTCTATTGACTATGTGTTCTACTGACTGTGTGTTCTAGTATCTGTGTGTTCTATTGACGGTGTGTTCTAGTATCTGTGTGTTCTAGTATATGTGTGTTCTATTGACTGTGTGTTCTAGTATCTGTGTGTTCTATTGACTGTGTGTTCTACTGACTGGGTAATCTATTGACTGTGTGTTCTATTGACTGTGTGTTCTAGTATCTGTGTGTTCTATTGACGGTGTGTTCTACTATCTGTGTGTTCTAGTATATGTGTGTTCTATTGACTGTGTGTTCTAGTATCTGTGTGTTCTATTGACTGTGTGTTCTACTGACTGGGTAATCTATTGACTGTGTGTTCTATTGACTGAGTGTACTATTGACTGTGTGTTCTACTCACTGTGTGTTCTAGTATCTATGTGTTCTATTGACTGTGTGTTCTACTGTGTTCTATTGACTGTGTGTTCTAGTATCTGTGTTTTCTATTGACTGTGTGTTCTACTGACTGTGTGTTCTAGTGTCTGTGTGTTCTATTTACTGTGTATTATAGTATCTCTGTGTTCTAGTGACTGTGTGTTCTACTGACTGTGTGTTCTAGTATCTGTGTGTTCTATTGACTGTGTGTTCTAGTATCTGTGTGTTCTATTGACTGTGTGTTCTATTGACTGTGTGTTCTAGTGACTGTGTGTTCTATTGACTGTGTGTTCTATTGACTGTGTGTTCTACTGACTGGGTAATCTATTGACTGTGTGTTCTACTGACTGTGTGTTCTATTGACTCTGTGTTCTAGTATCTGTGTTTTCTAGTATCTGTGTGTTCTAGTATACGTGTGTTCTATTGACTGTGTGTTCTAGTATCTGTGTGTTCTGTTGACTGTGTGTTCTACTGACAGGGTAATCTATTGAATGTGTGTTCTATTGACTGTGTGTACTATTGACTGTGTGTTCTATTGACTGTGTGTTCTAGTATCTGTGTGTTCTATTGACTGTGTGTTCTACTATGATCTATTGACTTTGTGTTCTATTATCTGTGTTTTCTATTGACTGTGTGTTCTACTGACTGTGTGTTCTAGTATCTGTGTGTTCTATTTACTGTGTGTTATAGTATCTCTGTGTTCTAGTGACTGTGCGTTCTACTGACTGTGTGTTCTAGTATCTGTGTGTTCTATTGACGGTGTGTTCTAGTATCTGTGTGTTCTAGTATATGTGTGTTCTATTGACTGTGTGTTCTAGTATCTGTGTGTTCTATTGACTGTGTGTTCTACTGACTGGGTAGTCTATTGACTGTATGTTCTATTGACTGTGTGTTCTAGTATCTGTGTGTTCTATTGACGGTGTGTTCTAGTATCTGTGTGTTCTAGTATATGTGTGTTCTATTGACTGTGTCTTCTAGTATCTGTGTGTTCTATTGACTGTGTGTTCTACTGACTGGATAATCTATTGACTGTGTGTTCTATTGACTGTGTGTACTATTGACTGTGTGTTCTACTGACTGTGTGTTCTAGTATCTATGTGTTCTATTGACTGTGTGTTCTACTGTGTTCTATTGACTGTGTGTTCTAGTATCTGTGTGTTCTAGTGACTGTGTGTTCTACTGACTGTGTGTTCTAGTATCTGTGTGTTCTATTGACTGTGTGTTCTAGTAACTGTGTGTTCTCTTGACTGTGTGTTCTATTGACTGTGTGTTCTATTGACTGTGTGTTCTACTGACTGTGTGTTCTATTGACTGTGTGTTCTATTGACAGTGTGTCCTAGTATCTGTGTGATCTATTGACTGTGTGTTCTATTGACTGTGTGTTCTAGTATCTGTGTGTTCTAGTGACTGTGTGTTCTATTGACTGTGTGTTCTAGTATCTGTGTGTTCTATTGACTGTGAGTTCTAGTATCTGTGTGTTCTATTGACTGTCAGTTCTAGTATCTGTGTGTTCTATTTATTGTGTGTTCTATTAACTGTGTGTTCTATTGACTGGGTAATCTATTGACTGTGTGTTCTACTGAATGTGTGTTCTAGTATCTGTGTGTTCTATTGACTGTGTGTTCTAGTATCTGTGTGTTCTATTGACTGTGTGTTCTATTGACTGTGTGTTCTACTGACTGTGTGTTCTATTGACTGTGTGTTCTACTGACTGTGTGTTCTATTGACTGTGTGTTCTACTGACTGTGTGTTCTAGTATCTGTGTGTTCTATTGACGGTGTGTTCTAGTATCTGTGTGTTCTAGTATATGTGTGTTCTATTGACTGTGTGTTCTAGTATCTGTGTGTTCTATTGACTGTGTGTTCTACTGACTGGGTAATCTATTGACTGTGTGTTCTATTGACTGTGTGTTCTAGTATCTGTGTGTTCTATTGACGGTGTGTTCTACTATCTGTGTGTTCTAGTATATGTGTGTTCTATTGACTGTGTGTTCTAGTATCTGTGTGTTCTATTGACTGTGTGTTCTACTGACTGGGTAATCTATTGACTGTGTGTTCTATTGACTGAGTGTACTATTGACTGTGTGTTCTACTCACTGTGTGTTCTAGTATCTATGTGTTCTATTGACTGTGTGTTCTACTGTGTTCTATTGACTGTGTGTTCTAGTATCTGTGTTTTCTATTGACTGTGTGTTCTACTGACTGTGTGTTCTAGTATCTGTGTGTTCTATTTACTGTGTATTATAGTATCTCTGTGTTCTAGTGACTGTGTGTTCTACTGACTGTGTGTTCTAGTATCTGTGTGTTCTATTGACTGTGTGTTCTAGTATCTGTGTGTTCTATTGACTGTGTGTTCTATTGACTGTGTGTTCTAGTGACTGTGTGTTCTATTGACTGTGTGTTCTATTGACTGTGTGTTCTATTAACAGTGTGTCCTAGTATCTGTGTGATCTATTGACTGTGTGTTCTAGTATCTGTGTGTTCTAGTGACTGTTTGTTCTATTGACTGTGTGTTCTAGTATCTGTGTGTTCTATTGACTGTGAGTTCTAGTATCTGTGTGTTCTATTGACTGTGAGTTCTAGTATCTGTGTGTTCTATTTATTGTGTGTTCTATTAACTGTGTGTTCTATTGACTGGGTAATCTATTGACTGTGTGTTCTACTGAATGTGTGTTCTAGTATCTGTGTGTTCTATTGACTGTGTGTTCTAGTATCTGTGTGTTCTATTGAATGTGTGTTCTATTGACTGTGTGTTCTATTGACTGTGTGTTCTACTGACTGTGTGTTCTATTGACTGTGAGTTCTAGTGACTGTGTGTTCTATTGACTGTGTGTTCTAGTATCTGTGTGTGTTCTATTGACTGTGTGTTCTACTGACTGTGTGTTCTATTGACTGTGTGTTCTATTGACTGTGTGTTCTACTGACTGTGTGATCTAGTATCTGTGTGTTCTATTGACTGTGTGTTCTAGTATCTGTGTGTTCTATTGACTGTGTGTTCTATTGACTGTGTGTTCTATTGACTGTGTGTTCTACTGACTGTGAGTCCTAGTATCTGTGTGTTCTATTGACTGTGTGTTCTATTGAATGTGTGTTCTATTGACTGTGTGTTCTATTGACTGTGTTTTCTATTGACTGTGTGTTCTATTGACTCTGTGTTCTAGTATCTTTGTTTTCTAGAATCTGTGTGTTCTATTGACTGTGTATTCTATTGACTGTGTGTTCTATTGACTGTGTGTTCTACTGACTGTGTGTTCTATTGACTGTGTGTTCTACTGACTGTGTGTTCTAGTATCTGTGTGTTCTATTTACTGTGTGTTATAATATCTCTGTGTTCTAGTGTCTGTGTGTTCTACCGACTGTGTGTTCTAGTATATTTGTGTTCTATTGACGGTGTGTTCTAGTATTTGTGTGTTCTAGTATATGTGTGTTCTATTGACTGTGTGTTCTAGTATCTGTGTGTTCTATTGACTGTGTGTTCTATTGACTGTGTGTACTCTTGACTGTGTGTTCTATTGACTGTGTGTTCTAGTATCTGTGTGTTCTATTGACTGTGTGTTCTACTGTGATCTATTGACTGTGTGTTCTAGTATCTGTGTTTTCTTTTGACTGTGTGGTCTACTGACTGTGTGTTCTAGTATCTGTGTGTTCTATTTACTGTTTGTTCTAGTGACTGTGTGTTCTAGTATCTGTGTGTTCTATTTACGGTGTGTTCTAGTATCTGTGTGTTCTAGTATATGTGTGTTCTATTGACTGTGTGTTCTAGTATCTGTGTGTTCTATTGACTGTGTGTTCTACTGACTGTGTGTTCTAGTATCTGTGTGTTCTATTTACTGTGTGTTATAGTATCTCTGTGTTTTAGTGACTGTGTGTTCTACTGACTGTGTGTTCTAGTATCTGTGTGTTCTATTTACTGTGTGTTCTAGTATCTGTGTTTTCTATTGACTGGGTAATCTATTGACTGTGTGTTCTAGTGACTGTGTGTTCTATTGACTGTGTGTTCTAGTATCTGTGTGTTCTATTGACTGTGAGTTATAGTATCTGTGTGTTCTATTGACTGTGTGTTCTATTGACTGTGAGTTCTAGTATCTGTGTGTTCTATTTATTGTGTGTTCTATTAACTGTGTGTTCTATTGACTGTGTGTTCTAGTATCTGTGTGATCTATTGACTGTGTGTTCTATTGACTGTGTGTTCTAGTATCTGTGTGTTCTATTGACTGTGTGTTCTACTGACTGGGTAATCTATTGACTGTGTGTTCTATTGACTGTGTGTTCTATTGACTGTGTGTTCTAGTATCTGTGTGTTCTAGTATCTGTGTGATCTATTGACTGTGAGTTCTAGTATCCGTGTGTTCTATTTATTGTGTGTTCTATTAACTGTGTGTTCTATTGACTGTGTGTTCTAGTATCTGTGTGAACTATTGACTGTGTGTTCTATTGACTGTGTGTTCTAGTATCTGTGTGTTCTATTGACTGTGTGTTCTACTGACTGGGTAATCTATTGACTGTGTGTTCTATTGACTGTGTGTTCTATTGACTGTGTGTTCTAGTATATGTGTGTTCTAGTATCTGTGTGATCTATTGACTGTGTGTTCTATTGACTGTGTGTTCTAGTATCTGTGTGTTATAGTATCTGTGTGATCTATTGACTGTGTGTTCTATTGACTGTGTGTTCTAGTATCTGTGTGTTCTATTGACTGTGTGTTCTACTGACTGGGAAATCAATTGACTGTGTGTTCTATTGACTGTGTGTTCTATTGACTGCGTGTTCTAGTATCTGTGTGTTCTAGCATCTGTGTGTTCTTTTGAATGTGTGTTCTAGTATCTGTGTGTTCTATTGACTGTGTATTCTATTGACTGTGTGTTATAGTATATGTGTGTTCTACTGACTGTGTGTTATAGTATCTGTGTGTTCTATTGACTGTGTGTTCTAGTATCGGTGTGTTCTATTGACTGTGTGATCTAGTATCTGTGTGTTCTAGTATCTGTGTGTTCTATTGACTGTGTGTTCTAGTATCTGTGTGTTCTAGTGACTGTGTGTTCTATTGACTGTGTGTTCTAGTATCTGTGTGTTCTACTGACTGTTTGTTCTATTGACTGTGAGTTCTAGTGTCTGTGTGTTCTATTTAATGTGTGATCTATTGACTGTGTATTCTAGTATATGTGTGTTCTATTGACTGTGTGTTCTAGTATCTGTGTTTTCTATTGACTGTGTGTTCTAGTATCTGTGTGTTCTATTGACTGTGTGATTTGTTGACTGTGTGTTCTATTGATTGTGTGTTCTACTGACTGTGTGTTCTACTGACTGTGTGTTCTACTGACTGTGTGTTCTAGTATCTGTGTGTTCTATTGAATGTGTGTTCTATTGTCTGTGTGTTCTATTGACTGTGTTCTATTGACTGTGTGTTATACTGACTGAGTAATCTATTGACTGTGTGTTCTACTAACTGTGTGTTCTAGTATATGTGTGTTCTATTGACTGTGTGTTCTAATATCTGTGTGTTCTATTTACTGTGTGTTCTAGTATATGTGTGTTCTATTGACTGTGTGTTCTAGTATCTGTGTGTTCTATTTACTGTGTGTTAAAGTATCTGTGTGTTCTAGTATCTGTGTGTTCTATTGACTGTGTGTTCTAGTATATGTGTGTTCTGTTGACTGTGTGCTCTAGTATATGTGTGTTCTATTTACTGTGTGTTCTAGTATATGTGTGTTCTAATGACTGTGTGTTCTAGTATCTGTGTGTTCTATTTACTGTGTGTTCTAGTGACTGTGTGTTCTATTGACTGTGTGTTCTAGTATCTGTGTGTTCTATTGACTGTGTGTTCTAGTATCTGTGTGTTCTAGTGACTGTGTGTTCTATTGACTGTGTGTTCTATTGACTGTGAGTTCTAGTATCTGTGTGTTCTATTTAATGTGTGTTCTATTGACTGTGTATTCTAGTATATGTGTGTTCTTTTGACTGTGTGTTCTAGTATCTGTGTGTTCTATTGACTGTGTGTTCTAGTATCTGTGTGTTCTATTGACTGTGTGTTCTGTTGACTGTGTGTTCTATTGATTGTGTGTTCTACTGACTGTGTGTTCTACTGACTGTGTGTTCTAGTATCTGTGTGTTCTATTGAATGTGTGTTCTATTGTCTGTGTGTTCTATTTACTGTGTGTTCTAGTATCTGTGTGTTCTAGTATATGTGTGTTCTATTGACTGTGTGTTCTAGTATCTGTGTGTTCTATTGACTGTGTGTTCTATTGACTGAGTGTACTATTGACTGTGTGTTCTACTCACTGTGTGTTCTAGTATCTATGTGTTCTATTGACTGTGTGTTCTACTGTGTTCTATTGACTGTGTGTTCTAGTATCTGTGTTTTCTATTGACTGTGTGTTCTACTGACTGTGTGTTCTAGTATCTGTGTGTTCTATTTACTGTGTATTATAGTATCTCTGTGTTCTAGTGACTGTGTGTTCTACTGACTGTGTGTTCTAGTATCTGTGTGTTCTATTGACTGTGTGTTCTAGTATCTGTGTGTTCTATTGACTGTGTGTTCTATTGACTGTGTGTTCTAGTGACTGTGTGTTCTATTGACTGTGTGTTCTATTGACTGTGTGTTCTATTGACTGGGTAATCTATTGACTGTGTGTTCTACTGACTGTGTGTTCTATTGACTGTGTGTTCTATTAACAGTGTGTCCTAGTATCTGTGTGATCTATTGACTGTGTGTTCTATTGACTGTGTGTTCTAGTATCTGTGTGTTCTAGTGACTGTTTGTTCTATTGACTGTGTGTTCTAGTATCTGTGTGTTCTATTGACTGTGAGTTCTAGTATCTGTGTGTTCTATTGACTGTGAGTTCTAGTATCTGTGTGTTCTATTTATTGTGTGTTCTATTAACTGTGTGTTCTATTGACTGGGTAATCTATTGACTGTGTGTTCTACTGAATGTGTGTTCTAGTATCTGTGTGTTCTATTGACTGTGTGTTCTAGTATCTGTGTGTTCTATTGAATGTGTGTTCTATTGACTGTGTGTTCTATTGACTGTGTGTTCTACTGACTGTGTGTTCTATTGACTGTGAGTTCTAGTGACTGTGTGTTCTATTGACTGTGTGTTCTAGTATCTGTGTGTGTTCTATTGACTGTGTGTTCTACTGACTGTGTGTTCTATTGACTGTGTGTTCTATTGACTGTGTGTTCTACTGACTGTGTGATCTAGTATCTGTGTGTTCTATTGACTGTGTGTTCTAGTATCTGTGTGTTCTATTGACTGTGTGTTCTATTGACTGTGTGTTCTATTGACTGTGTGTTCTACTGACTGTGAGTCCTAGTATCTGTGTGTTCTATTGACTGTGTGTTCTATTGAATGTGTGTTCTATTGACTGTGTGTTCTATTGACTGTGTTTTCTATTGACTGTGTGTTCTATTGACTCTGTGTTCTAGTATCTTTGTTTTCTAGAATCTGTGTGTTCTATTGACTGTGTATTCTATTGACTGTGTGTTCTATTGACTGTGTGTTCTACTGACTGTGTGTTCTATTGACTGTGTGTTCTACTGACTGTGTGTTCTAGTATCTGTGTGTTCTATTTACTGTGTGTTATAATATCTCTGTGTTCTAGTGTCTGTGTGTTCTACCGACTGTGTGTTCTAGTATATTTGTGTTCTATTGACGGTGTGTTCTAGTATTTGTGTGTTCTAGTATATGTGTGTTCTATTGACTGTGTGTTCTAGTATCTGTGTGTTCTATTGACTGTGTGTTCTATTGACTGTGTGTACTCTTGACTGTGTGTTCTATTGACTGTGTGTTCTAGTATCTGTGTGTTCTATTGACTGTGTGTTCTACTGTGATCTATTGACTGTGTGTTCTAGTATCTGTGTTTTCTTTTGACTGTGTGGTCTACTGACTGTGTGTTCTAGTATCTGTGTGTTCTATTTACTGTTTGTTCTAGTGACTGTGTGTTCTAGTATCTGTGTGTTCTATTTACGGTGTGTTCTAGTATCTGTGTGTTCTAGTATATGTGTGTTCTATTGACTGTGTGTTCTAGTATCTGTGTGTTCTATTGACTGTGTGTTCTACTGACTGTGTGTTCTAGTATCTGTGTGTTCTATTTACTGTGTGTTATAGTATCTCTGTGTTTTAGTGACTGTGTGTTCTACTGACTGTGTGTTCTAGTATCTGTGTGTTCTATTTACTGTGTGTTCTAGTATCTGTGTTTTCTATTGACTGGGTAATCTATTGACTGTGTGTTCTAGTGACTGTGTGTTCTATTGACTGTGTGTTCTAGTATCTGTGTGTTCTATTGACTGTGAGTTATAGTATCTGTGTGTTCTATTGACTGTGTGTTCTATTGACTGTGAGTTCTAGTATCTGTGTGTTCTATTTATTGTGTGTTCTATTAACTGTGTGTTCTATTGACTGTGTGTTCTAGTATCTGTGTGATCTATTGACTGTGTGTTCTATTGACTGTGTGTTCTAGTATCTGTGTGTTCTATTGACTGTGTGTTCTACTGACTGGGTAATCTATTGACTGTGTGTTCTATTGACTGTGTGTTCTATTGACTGTGTGTTCTAGTATCTGTGTGTTCTAGTATCTGTGTGATCTATTGACTGTGAGTTCTAGTATCCGTGTGTTCTATTTATTGTGTGTTCTATTAACTGTGTGTTCTATTGACTGTGTGTTCTAGTATCTGTGTGAACTATTGACTGTGTGTTCTATTGACTGTGTGTTCTAGTATCTGTGTGTTCTATTGACTGTGTGTTCTACTGACTGGGTAATCTATTGACTGTGTGTTCTATTGACTGTGTGTTCTATTGACTGTGTGTTCTAGTATATGTGTGTTCTAGTATCTGTGTGATCTATTGACTGTGTGTTCTATTGACTGTGTGTTCTAGTATCTGTGTGTTATAGTATCTGTGTGATCTATTGACTGTGTGTTCTATTGACTGTGTGTTCTAGTATCTGTGTGTTCTATTGACTGTGTGTTCTACTGACTGGGAAATCAATTGACTGTGTGTTCTATTGACTGTGTGTTCTATTGACTGCGTGTTCTAGTATCTGTGTGTTCTAGCATCTGTGTGTTCTTTTGAATGTGTGTTCTAGTATCTGTGTGTTCTATTGACTGTGTATTCTATTGACTGTGTGTTATAGTATATGTGTGTTCTATTGACTGTGTGTTATAGTATCTGTGTGTTCTATTGACTGTGTGTTCTAGTATCGGTGTGTTCTATTGACTGTGTGATCTAGTATCTGTGTGTTCTAGTATCTGTGTGTTCTATTGACTGTGTGTTCTAGTATCTGTGTGTTCTAGTGACTGTGTGTTCTATTGACTGTGTGTTCTAGTATCTGTGTGTTCTACTGACTGTTTGTTCTATTGACTGTGAGTTCTAGTGTCTGTGTGTTCTATTTAATGTGTGATCTATTGACTGTGTATTCTAGTATATGTGTGTTCTATTGACTGTGTGTTCTAGTATCTGTGTTTTCTATTGACTGTGTGTTCTAGTATCTGTGTGTTCTATTGACTGTGTGATTTGTTGACTGTGTGTTCTATTGATTGTGTGTTCTACTGACTGTGTGTTCTACTGACTGTGTGTTCTACTGACTGTGTGTTCTAGTATCTGTGTGTTCTATTGAATGTGTGTTCTATTGTCTGTGTGTTCTATTGACTGTGTTCTATTGACTGTGTGTTATACTGACTGAGTAATCTATTGACTGTGTGTTCTACTAACTGTGTGTTCTAGTATATGTGTGTTCTATTGACTGTGTGTTCTAATATCTGTGTGTTCTATTTACTGTGTGTTCTAGTATATGTGTGTTCTATTGACTGTGTGTTCTAGTATCTGTGTGTTCTATTTACTGTGTGTTAAAGTATCTGTGTGTTCTAGTATCTGTGTGTTCTATTGACTGTGTGTTCTAGTATATGTGTGTTCTGTTGACTGTGTGCTCTAGTATATGTGTGTTCTATTTACTGTGTGTTCTAGTATATGTGTGTTCTAATGACTGTGTGTTCTAGTATCTGTGTGTTCTATTTACTGTGTGTTCTAGTGACTGTGTGTTCTATTGACGGTGTGTTCTAGTATCTGTGTGTTCTATTGACTGTGTGTTCTAGTATCTGTGTGTTCTAGTGACTGTGTGTTCTATTGACTGTGTGTTCTATTGACTGTGAGTTCTAGTATCTGTGTGTTCTATTTAATGTGTGTTCTATTGACTGTGTATTCTAGTATATGTGTGTTCTTTTGACTGTGTGTTCTAGTATCTGTGTGTTCTATTGACTGTGTGTTCTAGTATCTGTGTGTTCTATTGACTGTGTGTTCTGTTGACTGTGTGTTCTATTGATTGTGTGTTCTACTGACTGTGTGTTCTACTGACTGTGTGTTCTAGTATCTGTGTGTTCTATTGAATGTGTGTTCTATTGTCTGTGTGTTCTATTTACTGTGTGTTCTAGTATCTGTGTGTTCTAGTATATGTGTGTTCTATTGACTGTGTGTTCTAGTATCTGTGTGTTCTATTGACTGTGTGTTCTAGTATCTGTGTGTTCTATAGACTGTGTGTTCTACTGACTAAGAACAGGAGATCAGATCAGATCAGTGGAATAGCATGTGTGTCTGAACAATTATTCTCACCCCTGCTGGGAGCCTCTCTGACCCAAGGTCCCCTCGTCACTCCCTGCTGTGTGAGTGTGTGTGTGTTAGTGTTTGTGTGTACAGGCCAGGTGTGTGTGTGTGTTTGTGTGCGCAGGCCAGGTGTGTGTGTGTGTTTGTGTGTGCAGGCCAGGTGTGTGTGTGTGTTTGTGTGCGCAGTCCAGGTGTGTGTGTGTGTGTGTTTGTGTGCGCAGGCCAGGTGTGTGTGTGTGTTTGTGTGCGCAGGCCAGGTGTGTGTGTGTGTGTTTGTGTGTGCAGGCCAGGTGTGTGTGTGTGTTTGTGTGCGCAGGCCAGGTGTGTGTGTGTGTGTTTGTGTGCGCAGGCCAGGTGTGTGTGTGTGTTTGTGTGCGCAGGCCAGGTGTGTGTGTGTGTGTGTTTGTGTGTGCAGGCCAGGTGTGTGTGTGTGTTTGTGTGCGCAGGCCAGGTGTGTGTGTGTGTGTTTGTGTGCGCAGGCCAGGTGTGTGTGTGTGTTTGTGTGCGCAGGCCAGGTGTGTGTGTGTGTTTGTGTGCGCAGGCCAGGTGTGTGTGTGTTTGTGTGCGCAGGCCAGGTATGTGTGTGTTTGTGTGCGCAGGCCAGGTGTGTGTGTGTGTGTTTGTGTGCGCAGGCCAGGTGTGTGTGTGTGTTTGTGTGTGCAGGCCAGGTGTGTGTGTGTGTGTTTGTGTGTGCAGGCCAGGTGTGTGTGTGTGTTTGTGTGCGCAGGCCAGGTGTGTGTGTGTGTTTGTGTGCGCAGGCCAGGTGTGTGTGTGTGTGTTTGTGTGCGCAGGCCAGGTGTGTGTGTGTTTGTGTGCGCAGGCCAGGTGTGTGTGTGTTTGTGTGTGCAGGCCAGGTGTGTGTGTGTGTGTTTGTGTGCGCAGGCCAGGTGTGTGTGTGTGTGTTTGTGTGTACAGGCCAGGTGTGTGTGTGTGTGTGTTTGTGTGCGCAGGCCAGGTGTGTGTGTGTGTTTGTGTGCGCAGGCCAGGTGTGTGTGTGTGTGTTTGTGTGTGCAGGCCAGGTGTGTGTGTGTTTGTGTGCGCAGGCCAGGTATGTGTGTGTTTGTGTGCGCAGGCCAGGTGTGTGTGTGTGTTTGTGTGCGCAGGCCAGGTGTGTGTGTGTGTGTTTGTGTGCGCAGGCCAGGTTTGTGTTTGTGTTTGTGTGCGCAGGCCAGGTGTGTGTGTATTTGTGTGCGCAGGCCAGGTGTGTGTGTGTGTTTGTGTGCGCAGGCCAGGTGTGTGTGTGTGTGTTTGTGTGCGCAGGCCAGGTATGTGTTTGTGTTTGTGTGCGCAGGCCAGGTGTGTGTGTGTTTGTGTGCGCAGGCCAGGTATGTGTTTGTGTTTGTGTGCGCAGGCCAGGTGTGTGTGTGTTTGTGTGCGCAGGCCAGGTGTGTGTGTGTGTTTGTGTGCGCAGGCCAGGTGTGTGTGTGTGTGTTTGTGTGCGCAGGCCAGGTATGTGTTTGTGTTTGTGTGCGCAGGCCAGGTGTGTGTGTGTTTGTGTGCGCAGGCCAGGTGTGTGTGTGTGTTTGTGTGCGCAGGCCAGGTGTGTGTGTGTGTGTTTGTGTGCGCAGGCCAGGTATGTGTTTGTGTTTGTGTGCGCAGGCCAGGTGTGTGTGTGTTTGTGTGCGCAGGCCAGGTGTGTGTGTGTTTGTGTGCGCAGGCCAGGTATGTGTGTGTGTTTGTGTGCGCAGGCCAGGTGTGTGTGTGTTTGTGTGCGCAGGCCAGGTGTGTGTGTGTTTGTGTGCGCAGGCCAGGTATGTGTGTGTGTTTGTGTGCGCAGGCCAGGTATGTGTTTGTGTTTGTGTGCGCAGGCCAGGTGTGTGTGTGTGTGTTTGTGTGCGCAGGCCAGGTGTGTGTGCAGTCATATACTGCCCTTTTACCCACATATGAAAGAAGTGCGCTTTTGATTGGTTGCATTTTTTAAATCAATTACTTTTTATTTCATTTTTAGTCTCTTTTCTCTCTTGTAACTTCAAATACATCGAACTAGATCATTTCTCATAAACTCATGAATCTTGAAAAAAGTCCCCTCCCCTGTCCTTTTACCACCACGGGGAGGGCACAGGGGATTGGTCAGGGGAGGGGTCAGGGGAGGGGCAACTGCAGTTCGACTGTTTTTCAGTAGAGGAACAAAGTAGAAATGCAGGTTCAGTAGAAGCTTCGTGTGCTTGCTCAGCTGGCTGAATGTACTATTATTAATAGTGGTGGTTTACATAGTGAGATAATCTGAGTGTACAAAACATTCAGAACACCTGCTCTTTCCATCACATAGACTGACCAGGTGAATCCAGGTGAACGCTATGATCCCTTATTGATGTCCACTTCAAATCAGTGTAGATGAAGGTGAGGAGACGGGTTAAAGAAGGATTTTTAAGTCTTGAGACAATTGAGACCTGGATTTTGTATGTGTGCCATTCAGAGGGCTGATACAGTCCAACCCCAGCAGTGGTTCAAGTAAAGATACATAACTAACTCCCTTTCATCTTTGGCTCTAGCTTGCTTAGCCTACAATGTGTGATGAGTGAGTGTGTTTTTGGAGTATTTGGCTACACAAGCAGTAGAAACGTATTAATGGAATTAAGGAGAATGTGGGGGGAGTGTGTGTGTGTATGTTTGAGTCCAAGCTGGCTGTAACCATCCGATTATGGGTACAGAAGACATCACACTACTGTCACGTCTCAAACTCCTCTCACACTCTCCTAGACCTGGTTGGACAAAACTCTCCTTGACAGATCACAGGGGTATGTGTGGGTTTGGCTGGTGTTGTGGAAAGTACAACCCCATCATAGTTTGCTCCCTGGCAGCCAATACTATTGCCTGTGGTGGGTGTTTGGTGTTTATTATATGGCTTGTGGTGAGGCCTGACAGGCAGCGGTATGGCTTGTGGTGTGGGGTGGCAGCCCCGTGGGGGTGTGTGGTGTTATATAGCCTGTACTAGCGATATTGACTGTGCTGGGTGCTCGCCATCACTAGCAGAGCGGGGAGCCAGGGTGATTGTCTAGGACCTTTAATTTACCGCTCCTCGGTCCCACGGGCCACAGTGTTTGTGTGTGTGTGGGGGGGGGGGGGGGCTCACAGGGCTCACAGGGAGAGACCCAGTTCACTAGTGGTCTTCAACCCTGTTCCTCTGGACCTACAAGGTGAACATGCAGCCATGTTGATGTTTTTTTTTTTTCACCTTTATTTAACCAGGTAAGCCAGTTGAGAACAGGTTCTCATTTACAACTGCGACCTGGCCAAGATAAAGCAAAGTAGTGCAATAAAAACAACACAGAGTTACATATGGGGTAAAAAAAAAACATAAAGTCAGAAATACAACAGAAAATATATATACAGTGTGTGCAAATGTAGCAAGTTATGGAGGTAAGGCAATAAATAGGCTATAGTGCAGAATAATTACAATAGTATTAAGGAGAGGAGACAAGAGGAGAGGAGAGGATGCCCAATGGTACTGCTGTACGTATCATGAATATAATGTATGATACTGGTAGAGGAGACAAGAGAAGAGGAGAGAGAAGAGGAGAGGAGAGGGGAGAGGAGAGGAGACAAGAGGAGAGGAGAGGAGAGGAGAGGAGAGGAGAGGAGAGGAGAGGAGAGGAGAGGAGAGGAGAGGAGAGGAGAGGAGAGGAGAGGAGAGGAGAGGAGAGGAGAGGAGAGGAGAGGAGAGGAGAGGAGAGGAGAGGGGAGAGGAGACAAGATGAGACAAGAGGAGAGAGAAGAGGAGATGAGACGGGAGAGGAGAAGAGACAAGACGAGAGGAAAGGAGAGGAGAGGAGAGGAGAGAGAACACGAGAGGAGAGGAGAGAGAACACGAGAGGAGAGGAGAGGAGAGGAGAGGAGAGGAGAGGAGAGGAGAGGAGAGGAGAGGAGAGGAGAGGAGAGGAGAGGAGAGGAGAGGAGAGGAGAGGAGAGGAGAGGAGAGGAGAGGAGAGAGGGGAGAGGAGAGGAGAGGAGACAAGATGAGACAAGAGGAGAGAGAAGAGGAGATGAGAGGAGACGAGACGAGACGAGAGAGAACACAAGAGGAGAGGAGAGAGAACACGAGAGGAGAGGAGAGGAGAGGAGAGGAGAGAGAAGAGGAGAGGAGAGGAGAGGAGAGAGAAGAGGAGAGGAGAGGAGAGGAGAGGAGAGGAGAGGAGAGGAGAGGAGAGGAGAGGAGAGGAGAGGAGAGGAGAGGAGAGGAGAGGAGATGAGAGAGGAGAGGTTAGAGAAGAGGAGAGGAGATGAGAGGAGAGGAAGAATTAGAGGAGAGCTCATTAGCAGATCAGAGAGTACTAATGACTACGCCCCAAACCGTCCGCTGTATCTCTGGGGTTCACTCTCCTGACCCAGATACACACTGGACCAGGGGGCAATAACAGATACTAGATAGCATCCGACTGGATACCAGCACAGAGAGAGGGCATACAGAGGATTAGCACAACTATGGCTTTGGGATTATCACCCAGTGTGCAGATTAATCGTCTAAAGTTTTTTATTGATGTGCGCATATCTCCCCTCCAACAACTCTCGCTATTGCCATCAATTTCTAGTTAAAATCATCCATCTAAGAGCACAATAATATAAATGTTTTTAATGAGTGAGAGTTGAGCCTGAGTGATCTGTCCATGACATAGACTGACCAGGTGAATCCAGGTGAAAGCTATTATCCCTTATTGATGTCACTTGTTAAATCCACTTCATTCAGTGTAGGTGAAGGGGAGGAGACAGGTTAAAGAAGGATTTTTAAAGCCTTCAGACAATTGAGACATGGATTATATATGTGTGCCATTCAGAGGGGGAATGGGCAAGACAAAATATTTAATTACTTTTGCACGGCGAATGGTAGTAGGTGCCAGGTGCACCGGTTTGTGTCAAGAACTGCAATGCTACTGTGTTTTTCACGCTCAACAGTTTCTCGTGTGTATCAAGAATGGTCCTTAACACAACTGTGGGAAGCATTGGAATCAACATGGACCAGCATCCCTGTGGAACACTTTTGACACCTTGTAGAGTCCATGCCCCAATACATTGAGGCTGTTCTGAGGGCAAAAGGGGGTGCAACTCAATATTAGGATGGTGTTCCTAATGTTTTGTCTACTCAGTGTATAATATACAGTGGGGAAAAAAAGTATTTAGTCAGCCACCAATTGTGCAAGTTCTCCCACTTAAAAAGATGAGAGAGGCCTGTAATTTTCATCATAGGTGCACGTCAACTATGACAGACAAAATGAGAAGAAAAAAATCCAGACAATCACATTGTAGGATTTTTTATGAATTTATTTGCAAATGATGGTGGAAAATAAGTATTTGGTCAATAACAAAAGTTTCTCAATACTTTGTTATATACCCTTTGTTGGCAATGACACAGGTCAAACGTTTTCTGTAAGTCTTCACAAGGTTTTCACACACTGTTGCTGGTATTTTGGCCCATTCCTCCATGCAGATCTCCTCTAGAGCAGTGATGTTTTTGGGCTGTCGCTGGGCAACACAGACTTTCAACTACCTCCAAAGATTTTCTATGGGGTTGAGATCTGGAGACTCCAGGACCTTGAAATGCTTCTTACGAAGCTACTCCTTCGTTGCCCGGGCAGTGTGTTTGGGATCATTGTCATGCTGAAAGACCCAGCCACGTTTCATCTTCAATGCCCTTGCTGATGGAAGGAGGTTTTCACTCAAAATCTCACGATACATGGCCCCATTCATTCTTTCCTTTACACGGATCAGTCGTCCTGGTCCCTTTGCAGAAAAACAGCCCCAAAGCATGATGTTTCCACCCCCATACTTCACAGTAGGTATGGTGTTCTTTGGATGCAACTCAGCATTCTTTGTCCTCCAAACACGACGAGTTGAGTTTTTACCAAAAAGTTCTATTTTGGTTTCATCTGACCATATGACATTCTCCCAATCCTCTTCTGGATCATCCAAATGCACTTTAGCAAACTTCAGACGGGCCTGGACATGTACTGGCTTAAGCAGGGGTACACGTCAGGCACTGCAGGATTTGAGTCCCTGGCGGCGTAGTGTGTTACTGATGGTAGGCTTTGTTACTTTGGTCCCAGCTCTCTGCAGGTCATTCACTAGGTCCCCCTGTGTGGTTCTGGGATTTTTGCTCACCGTTCTTGTGATCATTTTGACCCCACAGGGTGAGATCTTGCGTGGAGC
>NC_139988.1:88772794-88864804 GCF_964263955.1 Coregonus lavaretus | reverse complement strand
ACCCTCTCTCTCCTACCTTCCCTCTCTCCTACCCTCTTTCTCTCCTACCCTCTCTCTCTCCTACCCTGTCTCTCTCCCACTCTCTCTCTCTCTCTCTCTCTCTCTCTCTCTCTCTCTCTCTCTCTCTCTCTCTCTCTCTCTCTCTCTCTCTCTCTATCTCTCTCTCTCTCTCTCTCTCTCTCTTTCTCTCCTACCCTCTATCTCTCCTACCCTCTCTCTCTCCTACCCTCACTCTCTCCTACTCTCTCTCTCCTACCCTCTCTCTCTCCTACCCTCTCTCTCCTACCTTCCCTCTCTCCTACCCTCTTTCTCTCCTACCCTGTCTCTCTCCCACTGTCTCTCTCTCTCTCTCTCTCTCTCTCTCTCTCTCTCTCTCTCTCTCTCTCTCTCTCACTCTCTCTCTCTCTCTCTCTCTCTCTCTCTCTCTCTCTCTCTCTCTCCTACCCTCTATCTCTCCTACCCTCTCTCTCTCCTACCCTCTCTCTCCTAATCTCTCTCTCCTACCCTCTCTCTCTCCTACCCTCTCTCTCTCCTACTCTCTCTCTCTCCTACCTTCTCTCTCTCCTACTATCTCTCTCTCCTACCATCTCTCTCTCCTACCCTCTCTCTCCTACTATCTCTCTCTCCTACCCTCCCTCTCTCCTTCCTTCTCTCTCTCCTACTCTCTCTCTCCCCTACCCTCTCTCTCTCCTACCCTCTCTCTCTCCTACTCTCTCTCTCTCTCTCTCTCCTACCCTCCCTCTCTCCTATCCTCTCTCTCTCCTACCCTCTCTCTCTCCTACTCTCTCTCTCCTACCCTCTCTCTGTCTCCTACTCTCTCTCTCTCTCCTACCCTCTCTCTCTCCTACCCTCTCTCTCTCCTACCCTCTCCAGCTCATACTCTCTCTCTCTCATACTCTCTCTCTCTCCTACCCTCTCTCTCCTACTCTCTCTCTCTCCTACCCTCTCTCTCTCCTACCCTCTCTCTCCTACCCTCTCTCTCTCCTACTCTCTCTCTCCTACCCTCTCTCTCTCCTACTCTCTCTCTCCCACCCTCTCTCTCCTACTCTCTCTCTCTCCTACCCTCTCTCTCTCCTACCCTCTATCTCTCCTACTCTCGCTCTCTCCTACTATATATCTCTCTCCTACCCTCTCTCTCCTACCCTCTCTCTATCCTACTCTCTCTCTCTCTCTCTCTCTCCTACCCTCTCTCTTACGCCCTCTCTCTCCTACCCTCTCTCTCCTACCCTCTCTCTCCTACTCTCTCTCTCTCCTACTCTCTCTATCTCTCCTACCCTCTCTCTCCTACCCTCTCTCTCTCCTACTCTCTCTCTCCTACCCTCTCTCTCTCCTACTCTCTCTCTCCCACCCTCTCTCTCCTACTTTCTCTCTCTCCTACCCTCTCTCTCTCCTACCCTCTATCTCTCCTACTCTCGCTCTCTCCTACTATATATCTCTCTCCTACCCTCTCTCTCCTACCCTCTCTCTATCCTACTCTCTCTCTCTCTCTCTCTCTCTTTTACCCTCTCTCTCTCCTACCCTCTCTCTTACGCCCTCTCTCTCCTACCCTCTCTCTCCTACCCTCTCTCTCCTACTCTCTCTCTCTCCTACTCTCTCTATCTCTCCTACCCTCTCTCTCTCTTACCCTCTCTCTCTCTCTCTCTCCTACTCTCTCTCTCTCTCCTACCTTCTCTCACTCCTACTCTCTCTCTCTCCTACCCTCTCTCTCTCCTACTCTCTCTCTCCTGCCCTCCCTCTCTCCTCTCCTGCCCTCCCTCCCTCTCTCCTGTCCTGCCCTACCTCCATCCTGCCCTCCCCTCTCTCCTGCCCTCCCTCCCTCCTTCCCTCTCTCCTGCCCTCCCTCTCTCCTGCCCTCCCTCCCTCTCCCCTCACTCCCTCTCTCCTGTCCTGCCCTCACTCCCTCTCTCCTGCCCTCCCACTCTCTTGTCCTGGTTTCCTGCCCTCAAACATGTCCATCATGCAATCAACGTTGGTCTGTCCAGTCAGCTCATTTTACCCAATCGTATTATACCCTTAACCTTATGAGGATGTGATTTATGGTTAATATTATTGAACTAATGCATATCTCCCTATGTGAGGCCTGATGATCAGATTTTGAAACAACACAGTAAGGATCCTTTTTATATTCATGAACTATAATGAACCAATATAGGACAGAAAACTAAAAGTCTTCTTAAATAAGGAACGAATGATAATAATATAGTCTATAAATGAATAAACAGTCCAGAGGAAAAATTTGCTTTACAGATGCCCTATCTTAATTTGATTATCCTGTTGTTGCAGGAATTTTCCTGCATAGCAGGAAATGCTCACTTTTAAAAACGCTTCTAAAGTTAGTAATTTGCACTTAAACATTTTAGACTTGATTTCCCCTAATGAAAAATGAATCAACCCCTACAAAAAATGTACATTGTGATGAGTGTGATAGAAGGAGTCAGGAGCAGGAGGGTAAATCACCGAATACAGAGTTTATTCCGTCGTACACAGTTGCGCTGGATAGCGACACACGAAAACAGGCACAGGGGAAAATATCTACCCTGGCTATACACGGTACGGGATACTCCAACAATATACAGGCACAGAGGAAATATCTACCCCTGTAATACAAGGTACGAGTAGCTCCACCGAGCTCCACTACTCTCACAATAAACAATCACCCACAAGGACAAGGGGGGCAGAGGGAACACTTATACAAGGACTAATGAGGGGATAAGAACCAGGTGTGTGTAATAGACAAGACAAATGGAATGATGATATATGGAGCGGCAGTGGCTAGTAAGCCGGTGACGACAAATGCCGAAGCCTGCCCGAACAAGGAGGGGAGGCAGCCTCGGCGGAAGTCGTGACAGTACCCCCCACTTGAAGCGCAGCTCCAGCAGCGCGCCGACCCCGGCCTCGGGGACGGCCAGGAGGATGCAGAGCAGGGCGAGCCAGATGGCGACGGTGGAAATCCCGCAACAAGGAGGGATTGAGGATGTCCATCACCGGAACCCAGCACCGTTCCTCCGGACCGTACCCCTCCCACTCCACGAGGTACTGAAGGCCCCCACCCAACGCCTCAAATCCAGGATGGAACGGACAGAGTACGCCGGGGCCCTCTCGCACCTCAGACTCCTGGAGTGGACCAACCACCACCGGCCTGAGGAGAGACACATGAAACGAGGGGTTTGTACGGTAATCAGGGGGAAGTAATAACCTATAAGTGACCTCGTTGATTCTCCTCAGGACTTTGAGCGGCCCCACAAACCGCGGGCTCAGCTTCCAGCAAGGCAGTGGATGGGCAGATTCCGGGTCGAGAGCCAGACCTGATCCCCCAGTACGAAGAACGGGGCCTCACTGCGGTGGTGGTCAGAGTTGGCCTTCTGACTACGCACGGCGCGCTGGAGGTGAACGTGGGCAGCGTCCCACGTATCCTCCGCATGCCGAAACCAGTCATCCACCGCAGGAGCCTCGGTCTGGCTGTGGTGCCACGGTGCCAGAACCTGTTGGTAACCTAAAACACATTGGAATGGCGTTAGGTTAGTAGAGGAGTGGCGGAGAGAGTTCTGGGCATATTCTGCCCATGGCAAGAACACCGACCACTCCCCCGGCCGGTCCTGGCAGTAGGACCGCAGGATCCTACCCACATCCTGATTTACCCGTTTCACCTGCCCATTTGACTCGGGGTGGAACCCAGTGGTCAGGCTGACGGAGACCCCCAGACGTTCCATGAACGCCTTCCTGAACTTGGATGTGAATTGGGGACCTCGGTCGGACACTATATCCTCTGGTACCCCGTAGTGCCGGAAGACGTGAGTAAACAGGGCCTCCGCAGTTTGCAGGGCCTTGGGGAGACCGGGCAGGTGGTCCATCCAGATGAGGAAAGGGTGTTTCGCACCTTCGCACCTTCGAGCCAATGCCTCCAATGCCTCCACAAAGCTCAGACAACAGCCAACAGCTCCCGATCACCAAAATCTTAGTTCTTCTTAGAGAAGAAGGCACAGGGGTGGAGCTTGGTGGCATGCCCGAACATTGGGACAGGACAGCGCCTATCCCTACCTCGGACGCATCCACCTCCACTACGAATGTTAGTGATGGATCGGGTTGGGCCAGTACCAGGGCTTAGGTGAACAGACCCTGCAGTCTACTGAAGGCCAGGTCAGCCTCAGCAGACCAGCAGAGCCGGGATGGCCCACCCTTCAACAAGGATGTAATGGGAGCTGCGACCTTGCCAAAGCCCCAGATAAACCTTCGATAGTAGTTGGCGAAGCCATGGAAGCACTGCACCTCCTTAACCGTGGTTGGAGTCGGCCAATTACGCACGGCTGAAATGCGATCTCATGCCATTTCCACACCTGAGGTGGTAATGCGGTATCCGAGGAAGGAGACGGACTGCTGGGAAAAAATACACTTCTCTGCCTTGGCATTAAGGTCATTTTCCAACAGTCGGGCCAGCACTTTGCGAACCAGGAACACATGCTCGGCGCGCGTGGCGGAATACACCAGGATGTCATCGATGTAGACCACCACACTGCGACCAAGCATGTCCTGAAACACCTCATTCACAAAGGACTGGAAGACGGAGGGGCATTCATCAAACCGTAGGGCATCACCAGGTATTCATAATGCCTCGTGGTTGTGCTGAATGCTGTCTTCCACTCATCCCCCTCCCGAACACGCACCAGGTTGTATGCACTCCTGAGATATAATTTGGTGAAGAAGCGCGCCCCATGCATTGACTCAATCACTGAAGGAATGAGGGGGAGATGATAACTACATCTTATCGTCTCCTTGTTCAGTGATCGATAATCAATGCACGGGCGCAGACCGCCGTCTTTCTTCTTCACAAAGAAGAAACTTGAGGAGGCGGGTGAAGTGGAGGGACGTATATACCCCTGGCCCAGGGACTCGGTGACGTATGTTTCCATAGCCTCCGTTTCAGCCTGCGACAGGGGGTACACATGACTCCTGGAAGGTACAGCGTCTACCCGAAGGTTTATCGCGCAATCCTCCGCCCGATGAGGTGGTAATTTTGTCGCCTGCGTCTTAGAAAACGCGTGCGCCAGATCGAGGTATTCGGGGGGAATGCGCATGGTGGAGGTACCGTCTGGACTTTCCACCGTGGTTGCACCAACGGAAACACCTAGACACCTAATCTGACACTCTCGCGACCACCCCGTGAGAACCTTCTGCGGCCATGAGAAGGTGGGGTTGTGGAGTGCTAGCCAAGGGATACCTAATACCACAGGGAAAGCAGGAGACTCAATAATAGAAAAAGTAACCTGCTCACAATGTGTCTCCTGGGTGATCATGGTGACTGGTACAGTAACTTCCTTAACAAACTCTAATGGTCGACTATCAAGTGCTCTGATGGGGAGTGGAATGGATAGGGGAACCAGTGAAATGCTTTGACGGTGTGAGAATGCCCTGTCCATAGAGTTCCCAGCTGCGCCTGAATCGACTAGCGCCTTACACTGGGGAACTACCATGTGATCGGGAAAGTAGATAGGTAGGGTACAGTGCGCAGCAGAGGGCTCTGAACGAGTGTGGTGTTCGATACCTGGGGTGATGCGAGAGTGCCCTGCCTGCCACCTCCAGACCCAAAAGAGCGTTGACGACGACGTGTGGTGTACTGTCCCTTCGCGCCACCAGTGTGGCACTGTCGCTGTCTTCCTCCGCTCTCTCGGACGGCGGCTCCCCCAGCACCATCAGCTCAGGATCCGAGTCGTCCGGGGTGGAAACGGGCAGACCCCTACCAGGACGTCCTCTGGCTGCCAGCAGGTTGTCCTAATGGAATGCCATGTCCACCAGTTGCGTGAAAGACAACATGGTGTCCCGGCAGGCTAGCTCCCGTCGGACGTCCTCCCGCAGATGGCACCGGAAATGGTCGATCAGGGCCCGCTCGTTCCACCCGGACCCCGCTGCAAGAGTCCGAAACTCCAACGCGAAGTGCTGCACGGTTCTCGTCCCCTGCCTCAGGTGGACCAGCCGCTCGCCCGCCTCTCGACCCTCGGGCTGGTGATCGAAGACCGCCCGAAAGAGGCGAGCAAACTCCCCGTAGTTCTCCAATGCGGCTCCTCCTTTGTTCCAAACTGCGTTGGCCCACTCCAGGGCTTTCCCCGAGAGTTAGGAAACGAGGCCGACACCTTCTCCCGCTCCGATGGGGCCAACCTTATGCTGGAGAAGTAGAGCTCCAGTTGGAGGAGGAATCCTTGGCAGAGCGCCGCCGTCCCGTCGAACGCCCGTGGTCGGGATATCTGGATCCCTCCGGGTGCTGCGGTGTAGGTGGCTTGATCTGGTTGACCAGCTGGTCTCGACAGATCGGGTCCTCTCCTCTCCAGGCGTTGGACGACCTGAAGAACCATATCCATCGCTTTCCCCAAGCTGGCCAGCATCGTGGAATGCTCCTGGGCCCATGCCACGACTCCAGGCATGCGTTCCTCTCCCGCTGACTCACTAGCAGGTGGGTGATTCTGTGATGAGTGTGAATCACTGAATACAGAGTTTATTCCGTCGTACACAATTGCGCTGGATAGCGACAAACAAAAACAGGCACAGGGGAAACTATCTACCCCGGCAATACAAGGTGCGAGTAGCTCCACCGAGCTACACTACTCTCACAATAAACAATCAGCCACAAGGACAAGGGGGGCAGAGGGAACACTTATACATGGACTAATGAGGGGATAAGAACCAGGTGTGTGTAATAGACAAGACAAGACAAATGGAATGATGATATATGGAGCGGCAGTGGCTAGTAAGCCGGTGACGACGAACGCCGAAGCCTGCCCGAACAAGGAGGGGAGGCAGCCACGGCGGAAGTCGTGACATACATTAACTATAATCCACATAATAATTATCTTGCTGTAGGATTATTTTCCTGCTGTAGCAAACTGGCTCATATTAAGTTCATACATCTATACTGAACAAAAATATAAACGCAACGTGCAACAATTTCAAAGATTTTAAGGAAATCAGTCATTTGAAATAAATTCATTAGGCCTTAATCTATGGATTTCACATGACTGGGGATACAGATATGCATCTGTTAGTCACAGATACCTTTAAAAAACGGTAGGGGCATGGATCAGAAAACCAGTCAGTATCTGGTGTAACCACCATTTACCTCACACATCTCCTTCACATAGAGTTGATAAGGCTGTTGATTGTGGCCTGTGGAATGTTGTCCCGCTCCTCTTCAATGGCTGTGCGAAGTTGCAGATATTGGCGGGAACTGGAACACGCTGTCGTACACGTAAATCCAGAGCATCCCAAACATGCCCAATGGGTGATATGTCTGGTAAGTATACAGTCCATGGAAGAACTGGGAAATGTTCAGCTTCCAGGTATTGTGTACATATTTTTACTTTATTTTTTTATTTCACCTTTATTTAACCAGGTAAGCCAGTTGAGAACAAGTTCTCATTTACAACTGCGAACTGGCCAAGATAAAGCAAAGCAGTGTGATAAAAACAACAACACAGAGTTACATATGGGGTAAACAGAACATAAAGTCAAAAATACAACAGAAAATATATATACAATGTGTGCGAATGTAGTAAATTATGGAGGTAAGGCAATAAATAGGCCATAGTGCAAAATAGTTACAATTTCGTATTAACACTGGAATGATAGAGCAGTTGGAGGCTACAGAAGGAGTGTTGTATGGTGTTGAAGCTCGTTTGGAGGTTTGTTAACACAGTGTCCAATGAAGGGCCAGATGTATATAAAATGGTGTTGTCCGCATAGAGGTGGATCCGAGCGTCACCAGCAGCAAGAGCAACATCATTGATATACACAGAGAATAGAGTCAGCCCGAGAATTGAACTCTATCTGAGAAGTAGTTGGTGAACCAGGCGAGGCAGTTATTTGAGAAACCAAGGCTATTTAGTCTGCCAATAAGAATGCGGTGGTTGACAGAGTCGAAAGCCTTGGCCATGTCGATGAAGACGGCTGCGCAGTACTGTCTTTTATCGATCGCGGTTATAATATCGTTTAGGACCTTGAGCGTGGCTGAGGCGCACCCATGCCCAGCTCGGAAACCGGATTGCATAGCGGAGAAGGTTCGGTGGGATTCGAAATGGTCGGTGATCTGTTTGTTAACTTGGCTTTCAAAAACTTTCGAAAGGCAGGGCAGGATGGATATAGGTCTGTAACAGTTTGGATCTAGAGTATCACCCCCTTTGAAGAGGGGGATGACCGCGGCAGCTTTCCAATCTCTGGGGATCTCAGACGTTACGAAAGAGATCCTTGCGACATGGGGCCGTGTACTATCATGCTGAAACATGAGGTGATGTTGGCAGATGAATGGCACGACATTGGGCCTCGGGATCTCGTCACGGTATCTCTGAGCATTCAAATTGCCATCGATAAAATGCAATTGTGTTCGTTGTCCTTATGCCTGCCCATACCATAACCCAATTGCCACCATGGGGCACTTTGTTCACAACGCTTACATCAGCAAACTGCTCTCCCACACGACACTATACACGTGGTCTGCGGTTGTGAGGCCAGTTGGATGTATTGTCAAATTCTCTAAAACGACGTTGGAGGCGGCTTATGGTAGAGAAATGAACATTCAATTCTCTGGCAACAGATCTGGTGGACATTCCTGCAGTCAGCATGCCACTTGCACATGCCCTCACTTGAGATATCTGTGACATTGTGTTGTGTGACAAAACTGCACATTTTAGAGTGGCCTTTTATTGTCCCCAGCACAAGGTGCACCTGTGTAATAATCATGCTGTTTAATGAGCTTCTTGATATGCCACACCTGTCAGGTGGATGGATTATCTTGGCAGAGGAGAAACGCTCACGAACAGGGATGTAAACAAATTTGCGCACAAAACCAGAGAGAAGTAAGCTTTTTGTGCTTATGGAAAATGTCTGGGATCTTTTATTTCAGCTCATGAAACATGAGACCAACACTACATGTTGCGTTCATATTTTTGTTCAGTATATATGGTTGAAACACTGTTTTTCATTAAGAGACAAACTTGTCTTGAATAATGTGTTGATTAATGATGGTGAATCATATCTCAACGATACTGATGTTATTAGCCATAGAAGAGCAACCATGCATTACGTGTTGCTTCATTAGAAGCTGTGTTACTGATCATTGTACCGTTTAGGGTGAAGATGATGATGTATTGAGGAGAAGTTCTGTTATGAGCATTAGGAACACCTTTCACCTGGTCAGTCTATATCGTGGAAGGAACAGGTGTTCTTAATGTTTTGTACACTCAGTGTACATGCTCTGGTTGTCTTTCTGTATAAATATGTATATGTGGATTCATAAGTAGAAACAGGTAGATTACTTCAATCTCTACTATCAAGCACCAAGCAATGAAACCCCTTCTACTCAGCGAAAACATATACAAAGGTTTTAACCCATCATCATATTTAAAGAAGCATTATGAGACAATGTTGGGAAAGTGCCGATGTCTTTTACAGTAAACATCCATTACAGTTGTCTCTCTCTCTATAATCCTATGTTCAGGGAAAATAGTCAATTTCAGGCAGCTGTCCTGGATCACCGATCTGTCCCAGCACAGGAATACCACATTAAAGCAATAGAGGAGAGGAAAGGCTTCACCGTAAAGCAGCTTATGTAATGAAACTAGGAGATTTACACCCTCTGAGCAGGGGAATCAGGTACTGTACAATCACCTCTTCTACACTGTGTGTGTGTGTGTGTGTGCGTGCGTGCGTGCGTGTTTGAGATTGTGCTCCTTCTCTCTCTAGATAAACAGGTACAAGCCGTAGGACAGGGCTGTTTTAATAGGCAGTGTATGAAAATACTTTGAATGGGTTGACAACCTACCTGCTGTGACAATGAGCTTGTGAAGGCTTTGAAGGGCTTGATGAGGGCTATGTCTGGTGAGTATACAGTCCATGGAAGAACTGGGAAATGTTCAGCTTCCAGGTATTGTGTACAGATTTTTATTTATATTTTTTATTTCACCTTTATTTAACCAGGTAAGCCAGTTGAGAACAAGTTCTTATTTACAACTGCGACCTGGCCAAGATAAAGCAAAGCAGTGCGATAAAAACAACAACACAGAGTTACATATGGGTTAAACAAAACATAAAGTCAAAAATACAACAGAAAATATATATACAGTGTGTGCAAATGTAGTAAATTATGGAGGTAAGGCAATAAATAGGCCATAGTGCAAAATAGTTACAATTTCGTATTAACACTGGAATGATAGATGTGCAAAAGATGATGTGCAAATAGAGATACTGGGGTGCAAATTAGCAAAATAAATAACAATATGGAGATGAGGTAGTTGGATGGGCTAATTACAGATGGGCTGTGTACAGTTGCAGTGATCGGTAAGCTGCTCTGACAACTGACGCCTAAAGTTAGTGAGGGAGATAAGAGTCTCCAGCTTCAGAGGTTTTTGCAGTTCGTTCCAGTCATTGGCAGCAGAGAACTGGAAGGAATGGTGGCCAAAGGAGGTGTTGGCTTTGGATTTACACCCTCCTTCTCTCTCTAGATACAGTGGGGAAAGAAAGTATTTAGTCAGTCACCAATTGTGCAAGTTCACCCACTTAAAAAGATGAGAGAGGCCTGTAATTTTCATCATAGGTACACGTCAACTATGACGGACAAATTGTGGAAAAAAAATCCAGAAAATCACATTGTAGGATTTTTAATGAATTAATTTGCAAAATATGGTGGAAAATAAGTATTTGGTCACCTACAAACAAGCAAGATTTCTGGCTCTCACAGACCTGTAACTTCTTCTTTAAGAGGCTCCTCTGTCCTCCACTCGTTACCTGTATTAATGGCGCCTGTTTGAACTTGTTATCAGTATAAAAGACACCTGTCAACAACCTCAAACAGTCACACTCCAAACTCCACTATGGCCAAGACCAAAGAGCTGTCAAAGGACACCAGAAACAAAATTGCAGACCTGCACCAGGCTGGGAAGACTGAATCTGCAATAGGTAAGCAGCTTGGTTTGAAGAAATCAACTGTGGGAGCAATTATTAGGAAATGGAAGACATACAAGGCCACTGATAATCTCCCTCGATCTGGGGCTCCACGCAAGATCTCACCCCGTGGGGTCAAAATGATCACAAGAACGGTGAGCAAAAATCCCAGAACAACACGGGGGGACCTAGTGAATGACCTGCAGAGAGCTGGGACCAAAGTAACAAAACCTACCATCAGTAATACACCATGCCGCCAGGGACTCAAATCCTGCAGTGTAGATGTGTCCCCCTGCTTAAGCCAGTACATGTCCAGGCCCGTCTGAAGTTTGCTAGAGTGCATTTGGATGATCCAGAAGAGGATTGGGAGAATGTCATATGGTCAGATGAAACCAAAATATAACTTTTTGGTAAAAACTCAACTCGTCGTGTTTGGAGGACAAAGAATGCTGAGTTGCATCCAAAGAACACCATACCTACTGTGAAGCATAGGGGTGGAAACATCATGCTTTGGGGCTGTTTTTCTGCAAAGGGACCAGGATGACTGATCCGTGTAAAGGAAAGAATGAATGGGGCCATGTATCGTGAGATTTTGAGTGAAAACCTCCTTCCATCAGCAAGGGCATTGAAGATGAAACGTGGCTGGGTTATTCAGCATGACAATGATCCCAAACACACTGCCCGGGCAACGAAGGAGTGGCTTCGTAAGAAGCATTTCAAGGTCCTGGAGTGGCCTAGCCAGTCTCCAGATCTCAACCCCATAGAAAATCTTTGGAGGGAGTTGAAAGTCTGTGTTGCCCAGCGACAGCCCCAAAACATCACTGCTCTAGAGGAGATCTGCATGGAGGAATGGCCCAACAGTGTGTGAAAACCTTGTGAAAACTTACAGAAAACGTTTGACCTGTGTCATTGCCAACAAAGGGTATATAACAAAGTATTGAGAAACTTTTGTTGTTGACCAAATACTTATTTTCCACTATAATTTGCAAATAAATAATTTAAAAATCCTACAATGTGATTTTCTGGATTTTTTCCCCTAATTTTTCTGTCATAGTTGACGTGTACCTATGATGAAAATTACAGGCCTCTCTCATCTTTTTAAGTGGGAGAACTTGCACAATTGGTGGCTGACTAAATACTTTTTCCCCCCACTGTAAACAGGTACAAGCCGTAGGACAGGGCTGTTTTAATAGGCAGTGTATGAAAATATTTTGAAGGGGTTGACAACCCACCTGCTGTGACAGTGAGCTTGTGAAGGCTTTGAAGGGCTTGACAACCCACCTGCTGTGACAGTGAGCTTGTGAAGGCTTTGAAGGGGTTGACAACCCACCTGCTGTGACAGTGAGCTTGTGAGAACACACAGGAAGAGAAAGGTGCACAGGATGTCTCTCCCTGTTAGAGAGTACATCACCCAGTTTATCTCCCAGTTAGAGACTACATCACCCAGTTTATCTTCCTGTTAGAGACTACATCACCCAGTTGATCTTCCTGTTAGAGAGTACATCACCCATTTTAAGAGGCCCTTGTTAAACACACCCTGGCATGCCCTGACTTTAGTATGAATTCTGCTGTCCCGTTGGCTACTGTGAGGGGTGTCGGGGGCACAGCAGTCCTTGTGATGTGCCAGGGGTCCTACGTTCTACAGGGTCACACTCTACAGGGTCCTATTCTACAGGGTCATACTCTACAGGGTCCTATTCTACAGGGTCATACTCTACAGGGTCCTATTCTACAGGGTCATACTCTACAGGGTTTTATTCTAAAGGGTCGTACTCTACAGGGTCCTACTCCACATGTTCCTATTCTACAGGGTCGTACTCTACAGGGCATATTCTAAAGGGTCCTACTCTATAGGGTCCCATTCTACAGGGTCATATTCTACACGGTCCTACTCCACATGTTCCTATTCTACATGGTCGTACTCTACATGGCATATTCTACAGGGTCCTACTCTACAGGGTCCTATTCTACAGGGTCGTACTCTGCAGGGTCATACTTTACAGGGTCGTCATCTACAGGGTCCTACTCCACAGGGTCCTACTCCACAGGGTCCTACTCTACAGGGTCCTATTCTACAGGGTCATACTCCACAGGGTCCTACTCCACAGGGTCCTATTCTACAGGGTCCTACTATACAGGGTCCTATTCTACAGGGTCATACTCCACAGGGTCATACTTTACAGGGTCGTAATCTACATGGCATATTCTACAGGGTTGTACTCGACAGGGTCCTACTCTACAGGGTCATATTCTACAGGGTCCTAGTATACAGGTTCCTATTCTACAGGGTCATACTCCACAGGGTCATACTTTACAGGGTCGTAATCTACATGGCATATTCTACAGGGTTGTACTCCACAGGGTCCTACTCTACAGGGTCCTATTCTACAGGGTCATACTCCACAGGGTCATACTTTACAGGGTCGTAATCTACATGGCATATTCTACAGGGTTGTACTCCACATGGTCCTACTCTACAGGGTCCTACTCTACAGGGTCCTATTCTACAGGGTCATACTCCACAGGGTCATACTTTACAGGGTCGTAATCTACATGGCATATTCTACAGGGTTGTACTCCACAGGGTCCTACTTTACAGGGTCCTACACTGTAAAAAATAATGTGCTTGTTCTACTTTAAAAAATGTACGCAACTATTTGCATCAGGTTTTTGAGTATTTCCAACATGAGGTATTTTATGTATAATATACTTTGCTTTTAGTGTTTCACAAACAATATTATATTAAGTGCAAATAACTTACAGCATCTCAAAAATTGGATGGTCTAACTTAATTTTATGATTCACACAACCGTTGTTGTAAATTGGATCCACTTAATCTTTCTGAATAGTTACTTATGGTAATCAGGTTTGAAAAATATATTTAAATTAGGTTTCTATAACTTGAAATATACTAAAAAAGCTGATGCAAATAGTTGCCTCAATTTCTTTTGGAAAATTTACTCAAAATGATTTGCTTGATGCAACAACACCTACATGATAATATGCATAAAAGTAACAAACATATTTACATTTTAGTCATTTAGCAGACGGTCTTATCCAGAGCGACTTACAGTAGTGACTGCATACATTTTCATACTTTTTCAAACGTCAGAGGAATTTTGAAACTTCACATTTATTGCTTACTTCTTTTATTTGAAGTGCAATGTGTTTCTGCAAAAGAAATAAACTGGCAAAATAATTAAGTTTCATGCAAAGTCAACAAAAGGGACATTTCATCACTTTTCAACCTCATATTTGCAGTGCCGATTTTAGCATGTAAATCTTGGTGGGGGAAAAAAGAAATGGGGGGGGGGGGGGGGGGATACATGCCATCAAAGCCACTACACAACGCAACACTAAACATAATCTCCACCTCAAAAGTATATTTCAGTTATTTGGGGTAGCTTAGTTTGTGTTGTGGAAAGAACAGCTGCCTTCCTCAGTAACATGGACTCTTTACAACATGATTCAACTTTGTTGCTCCTTGTTTTAGCAAAGTGATGTAGCAAAAAAGTATCATGAAATATATGCACCCCGATCGATGGCTTACCAAAACAAAAATAGAACACACTGACTTAACTAGAGAAATACCAGCGAAAGTAAACACAGAACAGCATACTGACACAGTCTCTAATTTCAGTCTTCGGATGCCTAGGTAATAGCTGCACCTTCAATGTTAAATGCTTGCCATTTAGGCCAGTATTTCCCAACCACCAGAGTTTTCTACTGGGCCTTGGCATAACAAGTAAAATAAAAAATCCCCTAGTACATGGGATTGGGTAGATGGTTTTGGGAACCCCCGATTTAGGCAGGTAATTGTTGTGGAAACTTGTCACTGTACTTTATAAAAAATCTAAGTTCTTACAGAGTTTTTGTAGAAATGTTAAAGGAAAAACTTTAACATTTCTTTATTACAATGGACAAAGCCGGGGTGATTTACAAAGCATCCTCCCTTCTCTCTCTCTGCTCCCCATCTATATAGTCCCATTCACATCCCTCCTAGCTCAAAACCCCTCCCTCTTGGGTTCTCCTAGCATTATCTTCAGTTTCCTGCTCTCTATCGCTCCACCTACTAAATTAGCTAAATTTAACTGTTATTCAGTTCAGAATCAATAGTAATACAATCAATCAATCCCTTATCTTGCAAAAACACTCATGTTTAGTTTAAACTCTGTCCAACCCCAGCTCTCCCGAGCTTGACCTGAAGATTGATTGTTGGACATGACAGGTTCACACTTAATCTTTCAAACATACCCAAACCTACTCCTCTTCCCTCCCGTCATGCTGTAATTACTCATGACTAGTCTAAACGCTGTTCAATTTTGGCTCTGCTCTCAGAACCTTTGTTTGAGGAGAGATGCATTAGGCAACAGTCTGGTTTCAGTCTCTGATAAGGTAAGACAGCCATGGATTAGGTAAGAGCGAGCAATTAGACCCTAGGTCAGATCCCCATTTCACATATACACAAGCCCAGTGAAAGGAACCATTCTTAGTTATTGCCTAGCAACAGAGACGTCCGTAATTTAACTTTGTTTAGCACATAGTTCACAAAAAAATCCCCCTCATAATTTGGTCCTCAGAGTTTGGATCTGGTGGGATGCTATCAATGTATCTATTTGCAAGAAGACTTTCTGGAACATTGCAAAGCTGTATTTCAGTTTTTTGGGGGGTAGCAAATTGGTTTAAGCAATAGATAAGGCCCATAATATGCCATTTAGCAGACGCTTTTATCCAAAGCAACTTATCCAATGCGTGCATACTTTTTTTTTTTTTTTTTTAATTTTTTTTTATGGGTGGTCCCGGGGATCGAACCCACTACCTTGGCGTTACAAGCGCCGTGCTCTACCAGCTGAGCTACAGAGGACCATAAGCAAGGAATACCAGCCAGTACCTTGGCTCCTTCAATGCAGATCCCATGCTCACCACGAAAACCTTAAGCACATGCTGAGCGAGGTCCTCTTGGATCATGTTTGTCGTCTGCGTCCTGAGAAGTTTAAAACAATAAAGTACATGTACACAGACAAGATCTATTAGATCCAGGAAATCAAGCTGTGCAACTTGAGGAAGGAGGAGAGAGAGATGAGGGACATAAAGGGACATAGCTAAATAAATATAGCTATGAAATATAAATAAATAAAAACTTTACCTTGTATTCCTTGATAAGGTCCTCGACCCTTTCGCCGAGGTATATCATCAGGCCACGGATCAGCCAGTCTCTTCTTTCCTCTGTGGTGTTGCACTGTCATGTGGGAATAAACATTAGTTGTATTTAGTACAGGCAAACTAAATAAATGTCACCAAATGTAATTATTGACTGTGCTGTGAAAGTGTCTTAAGTGTATATACCCTGTACGGCGCTTCCAGGAGGCCCTGCAACTCCTCCTTTACAGCACCTCCTTTTGACTTGAACAAGGACAACAGCCTTGGGGTGTGTTGGTCCAGTTTCCCCATGAAGGTGGACTGAAGTCGGGCGGTCGTGATTCTTCGGAACTCCTCCTCAATCTGTGAGAGAGAGAATGAGAAAGAGACAGAGAAAAAGAGAGAGAGACCATAATATATATAATATAATATTTAGCAGACGCTTTTATCCAAAGCGACTTACAGTCATGCGGACATATATATTTTTTCTGTATGGGTGGTCCCGGGGATCGAACCCACTACCCTAGCGTTACAAGCGCCGTGCTCTACCAGCTGAGCTACAGAGGACCACATACTGACCACAGACCACATGCTGATGCATGTGATAAGAATTTCAAGTCAAGACAACAAAGAATCATCATCAATCTTTACGTTCATGATTTATCATTATAATTCAACTCTAATTGTATCTGAGTAGGCTGGAACAGGACCGGACATTTTTTTATTTGAAGGCATTCACAGGAGGGCTCTGCATGACATCTTGTCTTCAATGTGAGAAGGTCTTGGTACTCACAGGAGGGCTCTGCATGACATCTTGTCTTCTATGTGAGAAGGTCTTGGCACTTACAGGAGGGCTCTGCATGACATCTTGTCTTCTATGTGAGTGGGTCTTGGCACTCACAGGAGGGCTCTGCATGACATCTTGTCTTCTATGTGAGTGGTTCTTGGCACTCACAGGAGGGCTCTGCATGACATCTTGTCTTCTATGTGAGAAGGTCTTGGCACTCACAGGAGGGCTCTGCATGACATCTTGTCTTCTATGTGAGAAGGTCTTGGCACTCACAGGAGGGCTCTGCATGACATCTTGTCTTCTATGTGAGAAGGTATTGGCACTCACAGGAGGGCTCTGCATGACATCTTGTCTTCTATGTGAGTAGATCTTGGCACTCACAGGAGGGCTCTGCATGACATCTTGTCTTCTATGTGAGAAGGACTTGGCACTCACAGGAGGGCTCTGCATGACATCTTGTCTTCTATGTGAGAAGGACTTGGCCATTCATTCACTCGCACTGTTTCTGTTGTCTCGTTTTTGTACATCGCTGAGTAGCTCTACTCTCTCCTTCTCTAGTGTCTCTTCGTGTCTCTTCTGTCTCACCAATGGGATGGGGCGGGAGGTCATTTACCTCTGCCTTTGGCTTTTTTAGTTTCTTGGCCGGAGTTCTTTCGTCTGTTGGTTTTCTCTTGATAGAGTTCACATCCAGCTCTGGGCATTCGATTATTCTCAGTTTTTCTCCGTAATTGCCCATCTTATTCTTCAGGCTGCATTGCCACCTGGATGACCCTTAAGTCAAACAGGCAAGTATTTAAGTCTGTATGGCTCTTTAAGGTACGGGTGCTTTGGTACCAAGGCTTCTGCAACTTGGCATATCTCTAGACTTGAAGGATAGGCCGTAAACTGGAATATACTGTAGACTTGAAGGATAGTCTGTAAACTGGAATATACTGTAGACTTGAAGGATAGTCTGTAAACTGGAATATACTGTAGACTTGAAGGATAGGCTGTAAACTGGAATATACTGTAGACTTGAAGGATAGTCTGTAAACTGGAATATACTGTAGACTTGAAGGATAGTCTGTAAACTGGAACATACTGTAGACTTGAAGGATAGGCTGTAAACTGGAATATACTGTAGACTTGAAGGATAGTCTGTAAACTAGAATATACTGTAGACTTGAAGGATAGGCTGTAAACTGGAATATACTGTAGACTTGAAGGATAGTCTGTAAACTGGAATATACTGTAGACTTGAAGGATAGGCTGTAAACTGGAGTATACTGTAGACTTGAAGGATAGGCTGTAAACTGGAATATACTGTAGACTTGAAGGATAGTCTGTAAACTGGAATATACTGTAGACTTGAAGGATAGTCTGTAAACTGGAGTATACTGTAGACTTGAAGGATAGGCTGTAAACTGGAATATACTGTAGACGTGAAGGATAGGCTGTAAACTGGAATATACTGTAGACGTGAAGGATAGGCTGTAAACTGGAATATACTGTAGACTTGAAGGATAGTCTGTAAACTGGAATATACTGTAGACTTGAAGGATAGGCTGTAAACTGGAATATACTTGAAGGATAGGCTGTAAACTGGAATATACTGTAGACTTGAAGGATAGTCTGTAAACTGGAGTATACTGTAGACTTGAAGGATAGGCTGTAAACTGGAATATACTTTCAGACAGTCTCTCCAGGATGTCGGACTTCACACCCGGACTGTTGAGTAGTGTTCCATCCTTTCAGTATGCTTCATTTGCTGCCTCAAGAAC
This sequence comes from Coregonus lavaretus, assembly GCF_964263955.1. Classification (NCBI taxonomy): domain Eukaryota; kingdom Metazoa; phylum Chordata; class Actinopteri; order Salmoniformes; family Salmonidae; genus Coregonus; species Coregonus lavaretus. The sequence goes on along the minus strand of NC_139988.1, from coordinate 88,846,195 downwards.
AAGCTCTGTGTCGTAAGCAAAGCGAGGAATTTCAAACTGAGATGGCCAAGGATGTAAACGTTGGGATGAGGTAGTCTCTGGACAGGACAATATCACAGTGTTTTCTTTTTCTTTTTCTTTTTTTTTTCCCCACCTTTATTTAACCAGGTAAGCCAGTTGAGAACAGGTTCTCATTTACAACTGCGACCTGGCCAAGATAAAGCAAAGTAGTGCAATAAAAACAACACAGAGTTACATATGGGGTAAAAAAAACATAAAGTCAGAAATACAACAGAAAATATATATACAGTGTGTGCAAATGTAGCAAGTTATGGAGGTAAGGCAATAAATAGGCTATAGTGCAGAATAATTACAATAGTATTAACACTGGAATGCTAGATGTGCAAGAGATTATGTGCAGATAGAGATACTGGGCATACTGGGGTGCAAAAGATCAAAATAAATAACAATATAGGGATGAGGTAGTTGGGTGGGCTAATTTCAGATGGGCTGTGTACAGGTGCAGTGATCGGTAAGGTGCTCTGATAACTGATGCTTAAAGTTATTGAGGGAGATAAGAGTCTCCAGCTTCAGAGATTTTTGCAATTCGTTCCAGTCATTGGCAGCAGAGAACTGGAAGGAATGGCGGCCAAAGGAGGTGTTGGCTTTGGGAATGACCAGTGAGATATACCTGCTGGAGCGCAGACTACGGGTGGGTGCTGCTATGGTGACCAATGAGCTAAGATAAGGCGGGGATTTGCCTAGCAGTGATTTATAGATGGCCTGGAGCCAGTGGGTTAGTGTCACAGGAGCCAGAGGAGCGCGTGTCATCCGATAGCATGGGGGGGGGGGGTGTCTTTGTCCTTAATGTCATCACCGTACTGTAGACTAACATCCCTGTGGATCTGAAATGTCTCTCACACAATTGAGGTAAGTTAGGCGACGTTAGCAGGTATTCCACTGTATATCAGGTTTCTCCTACATGACCCGCAGTCTGGCAGACACTTCCTGTTGTATAAAGACAGAGATCCTGTAACAAAAATAAAAGGCATGCTAGTTATCATATTGGCAATTCTCAGTAAAAAGGGTTATCGGTATCCCATTCAATCACAAGTAAAGTGCTGCTTAATAGTTCAATATCAGACCTCTTATTTTGAAAACATGTCCAAGACTCATTACAAACATTTAAATTATATGCAAAATGTACATCTAAATCAGTTGTATGACCAGTGTAGAGTTTTTCATCCCAAGATGATGTATGTTGGGAGGAATAGACCTTCAGGGTAATATCAAAAGTTCAAATGCATGACTCTGTCTCCTGAGTGGTGCAGTGGTCTAAGGCACTGCATCGCAGTGCTAACTGTGCCACTAGAGATCCTGGTTCGAATCCAGGCTCTGTCACGACCGGGAGACTCATGGGCGGCGCACAAGTCGTCCAGGGTAGGGGAGGGAATGGACGGCAGGGATGTAGCTCAGTTAATAGAGCATGGTGTTTGCAATGCCAGGGCTGTGGGTTTGATTCCCACGGGGGGCCAGTATAAAAAAAAATATATATATGTATTCACTAACTGTAAGTCGCTCTGGATAAGAGCGTCTGCTAAATGACTGAAATGTAAATATTCAAATCATGTCAGTTAATATCAAAATAATGTTACCTGATACGTTAGGTATATGTGACGCTTCAGGATGACCATGCACTTTTGCCCAAAAGCGTATGCTGCTAATGAGTAGATGTCTGCCAATTCCTTTTGCTCAAAGACTTTAACCTTCCTTATAGATTCCAGTTGAAAACCCCTAAGGTGCTCTTTGTACCACGCATAATGTCACTTGACAATAAAAGCCAGTTTGCCATGAACAACGATCATTAGAAGTATTTCTACAAAGTCCGGAAGTCCTCCAGTGGACCCGTGGGCCAAGGTCATTTCGACCGAGTAATTGGTACCATTGCAGGAAATTGTGTTTGACAACTGAACACGTCTCATCTGGAAATGGTCTTCCCACTACTTTCTTTATGTTGTCCTTTTAACACTTCTAAAGCCACTGTGACAGCTTTGTGACAGAGAGGGCAGGTTTGACAACATCTGTGCCATACAGATAGTGTGCAGGCATTAGTTGATGCTTAGCTGCAAGAGACAGTAAAATGTTTTGAATGCTGTTGGTCTGTCGAACAACTTGCATAAAAATGTTGTGTTTAGCTTCGAGGCGCATAGACCGCAAAGCTATCAGGGGTCCAAATGCCTTTATCAGTTGTGGGCAGTGTTCAATAAAATGATGCTTTGGGATAAGTCTTTCCTGAGGGAAAACCTCCAAGAATCTATGCCTGTGCTCAGATATCTTTGTGTCAAGGTACCAAATAGTCTCCTCTGTGTGAAGTGGGGCAACCACAAGTTCAACAATATCTTTGAGGTCCAATATTATCTGCCATTTTGGTTCACCAACAGGTATTTTTGTTCCAATTATGAATGGAAGCAGAAGCAATAAGCACCAGTTTTCATGAGCGTTTCCTCCAATGGTCCTTCGAGTGGAAAATTTCAGTGGAACTGATTGTGGGCAGTCGGTTTTATCACTCTACTTATTTGGGATCTTTTTGATTCCAACAGAGTAAAATATTTATTCTTGATTAAAACATTTAAGCACAATGCCAACTCCAGAAGCAAGACTCCCTCAAAAAAAGTCATGAAGTACATCTGGTGGATAGCCAGACAACACGTGAAAATATTTCAGTTTTTCAGTCAACGCACAGTGCTTTTTCACACCATAACAATGTGTTAAAGTGGGATTTTCCAAAGCTGTTTGAACACGTTCAGAATGTTGCCGTTTTGTTCTGGGTTGGAATGTTCCGGTTCTTACTTCCTTTTCCTGGAGCTCAGAAAGCTCCCCTAAACAGAACCTGTAGATACAGTATGTGATGCACTAAAAATGTCCACTAATCCACCAATGGAGTGGATCCAAGATTATCTGCTGCCACGCTAAAATCAGTGTCCTTAACGATCTTTCCCAGCACAGGAATAAAAAGTTATTCCTCCTCTAATCGTGCAAGGTCTTTTAAAAGTGGCTCTAGCGCCTTCCCATATCCATATTTCTTCATATCAACAGCCTTGCAGAGAATGTCAGCGTAGAGCTAAACTGTGAGGGCATATTCACCAACACCCAACAGACTGCAGTGATGTTGGGCTTTTTGCGGGATTGCTCCAAGCGGATTGCACACTTCAAAGTCATCAACATAGAGAAGTAAAGAAAGGCTTTGTTCATCTCCTGATAAACACTTCGTTTTCTTTGAAATGTGTGCCATCATAAAATGACTTGTACAGAGACACACCCGTATGCCTACTTTGAGCTTTCTCCTGAATATAAAGACTTGTAACAGTGACTTCAGAACAGGAACGTCCTGGAAGCTTCTTCCTTCCTTTGCATCAAGTATACAGTATATTCTACAGGCTCAACTACAGAAACGTTTTTTCTTTAAAAGATTCCTTTCTCTTGTACGGTGTGGCAAGGTGTCCATCCGCCACTAAAACTGAGCTTATGGGTTTTGTCTCACAGACGTATTTAAACAAATCTGAGATTATGGAATCATCAACAACAAAGCCATGTTTCCTTAAACGGGAATTAACAATGTATATTTTGACTGGACCTGCCACAGAGCATGATATGAAGTTGCACACTTCACATCTAAAAGAGAAGACTTCTCCTCGCCTTACTGACTGGTCAGTTGGACGTTGTCTGGACAAATGTGACCTGAGGCTACTCCATGTTTTGAAGGAACAAAAGCAATGTTCATAGAGACAAGGCAGTGATTGACTGTGTCCATGCCTCATCCTATAATGCTTCAGAAATTCAATTTCTTTGCAGGTCTTACATCTCATATGCTGCCTAGGAGGAAGGAAATGTTGAACATCAAATAGGGGGCATTCTACTATTTAAAAAACCTGCCTCAGCAATAATGTATTGTGTAAAAGACCAAGATACCTTGTTAATGTTGCTAGCCCTAATATGAACTACAGTGACAAACTGAAATGATCTGAAGTCACCCACACACCTTAAAAATAATTCAGATGGAAGCTCACAGCAACGTCCTTGAATGGGTCATCACCTGGTGAAGACATTTTTTGATTAAAATCAATGAGAAAATCAGGACAACGAAGTGCTCAGTTAGCTAGCTAGCTAGTTCAAATATTAGTAATAGATAGCTAGCTAGCAAGCTAACGTTAGCTTGTTCTTGTTTTTTGACGTGCCCACGCACAGACATTGCAAACCACGTCACCAAATATATCTAAAACTTCTCAAAACTATTAGTTGACGTTAAATGATACCACAGAATTGGACAAATAACACACAATGCCACCTACAACTGCAGGACTCTACTTTATTTCTATCACTGTGGTTGGTTAGCTAGCTAGCTAACTGGCCTCAGCCTGTAGGCCTATTTAGCCAACAACTTGTTAATGTTAGCTACCCAGTGCATTCAGAAAGTATTCAGACACCTTTACTTTTTCCACATTTTGTTACATTACAGCCTTATTCAAAAATTGATTAAATTGTTTTTTTTTCTCATCAATCTACACAAAATACCCCATAATGACGAAGCAAAAACAGGTTTTTAGAAATGTTTGCAAATGTATACAAATAAAAACTGAAATATCACATTTGCATAATGTCAGATTCGTGGATGTGGTGTAGGAATCAATCGCCGGACACAGAGGCTTAGTCCAAAAGTCTTTAGTAAAGACAAAATTACACGGCTACAAAACAGAGCCGGAGGCACGAGAAAATTACCTACACTGCGTAAACGAGCTAAATGCACCAAACGCACACAACAAGTGCGGACTCTCTATAAACAAAACAAATAGAGGAAAAATGTACTGACTGCTCCAGCTGACAAAAGAACAACTACACACAAACACATGACAGAAACAACGAGAACTTAAAGGACACATAATCAACACTAAATGAGAACAGGTGTACCAAACAGACCAAACCAAACAAACATCGAAAAAACAGAACGGTGGCAGCTAGTACTCCGGAGACGACGACCACTGAAGCCTGCCCGAACAAGGAGAAGGAGCAGCCTCGGCCGAAACCGTGACAGTACCCCCCCCTTGACGCGCGGCTCCAGCCGTGCGCCGACCCCGGCTTCGGGGACGACCAGGAGGACGCGGAGCAGGGCGCGTGGGATGACCACGATGGAACTCAGTCAGAAGAGATGGGTCTAAGATGTCTCTCCTCGGCACCCAGCACTGCTCCTCCGGACCTTACCCCTCCCACTCCACGAGATATTGGAGAACCCCCATCCGATGTCTCGAATCCAGGATGGACCGAACTGTGTACGCCGGAGCCCCCTCGATGTCCAGCGGGGGCGGAGAAGTCTCTCCTATCTCACAGTCCTGGAGTGGACCAGCTACCACCGGCCTGAGGAGAGACACATGGAACGAGGGGTTAATATTCTTATAATCAATAGGTAGTTGTAACCTGTAACACACCTCGTTCAACCTCCTCAGGACTTTAAAAGGCCCCACAAACCACCGACCCAGCTTCCGGCAGGGCAGGCAGAGGGGCAGGTTTCTGGTCGAGAGCCAGACTCGATCTCCCGGTGCGTACACCGGTCCCTCACTGCGGTGGAGATCGGCGCTCGCCTTGTGTCGACGGATGGCCCGCTGCAGATGGACGTGTGCAGCGTTCCACGTCTCCTCCGAGCGCCGCACCCACTCATCCACCGCAGGGGCCTCGATCTGGCTCTGATGCCAAGGTGCCAGAGCCGGTTGGTACCCTAATACACATTGGAAAGGAGTTAGTTTGGTGGAGGAGTGGCGAAGATAGTTCTGTGCCATCTCGGCCCAGGGAACATACCTCGCCCACTCCTGCGGCCGGCCCTGGCAATACGACCTCAGAAACCTACCCACATCCTGGTTTACCCGTTCGACCTGCCCATTGCTCTCTGGGTGGTACCCCGAGGTAAGGCTCACCGAGACCCCCAAGCGCTCCATGAACGCTCTCCAGACTCGAGAGGTAAACTGGGGGCCTCGATCAGACAATATATCCTCGGGTACCCCGTAATGCCGGAAGACGTGAGTGAATAGTGCCTCAGCGGTCTGTAGGGCAGTAGGGAGACCCGGCATGGGAAGGAGACGACAGGCCTTCGAGAATAGATCCACAACGACCAGGATGGTGGTATTCCCCTGGGAGGGGGGAAGGTATGTAACAAAATCCACCGAGAGGTGAGACCAGGGTCGTTGTGGAACGGGCAGGGGTTGTAACTTACCCCGGGGCAGGTGTCTGGGTGCCTTACACTGGGCACACACCGAGCAGGAGGAAACATAAACCCTCACATCCCTGGCTAACGTTGGCCACCAGTATTTAGTGCTAAGGCAGTGCACTGTCCGGCCAATACCTGGATGTCCAGAGGAGGGTGATGTGTGAGCCCAATAAATAAGTCGATCCCGAACCTCGAACGGAACGTACGTCCGACCCACAGGACACTGGGGAGGACTAGGATCGGTACGCAACGCCCGCTCGATTTCGGAATCGACTTCCCACACCACCGGTGCCACCAGACAAGACGGCGATAGTATGGGTGTGGGCTCAACGGACCTCTCCTCCGTGTCATACCGCCGGGACAGGGCATCTGCCTTACCGTTCTGGGACCCTGGGATGTACGTGATCTTAAATACGAACCGGGCCTGAAACATGTTCCACCGAGCCTGGCGAGGGTTCAGTCTCCTAGCTGCCCGGATGTACTCCAGGTTCCGGTGGTCAGTCAAAATGAGGAAAGGGTGTTGAGCCCCCTCAAGCCAATGCCTCCACACCTTTAGGGCCTGTACCACGGCTAGCAGCTCCCTGTCCCCTACGTCATAATTTCGCTCCGCCTGGCTGAGCTTTTTAGAGTAAAAGGCACAGGGACGGAGTTTAGGTGGCGTGCCAGACCGTTGCGAGAGCACGGCCCCTATACCGGCCTCAGACGCGTCCACCTCGACCTGGAATGGTAGCGCGGGATCCAGATGCGCCAGCACCGGAGCCGAAGTAAACAGGTCCTTCAGTCTCCCAAAAGCCCTATCAGCCTCAGCAGACCACTGCAAGCGCACCGGACCCCTCTTAAGAAGGGACGTTATGGGAGCTGCCACCTGTCCAAAACCCCGGATAAACCTCCTGTAATAATTCGCAAAGCCCAAGAACTGCTGCACCTCTTTAACGGTGGTTGGGGTTTGCCAATTACGCACGGCAGACACACGGTCAACCTCCATCTTCACCCCTGACGCAGACAACTGATAACCCAAAAAGGAGACAGACTCCTGGAAAAACAGACATTTCTCTGCCTTGACATATAGGTCATGCTCCAACAATCTCCTCAACACTCGGCGCACCAGGGCTACATGCTCGGCTCGGGTAGAAGAGTACACCAGAATGTCGTCAATGTACACGACCACTCCTTGCCCCTGCATATCCCGGAAGATCTCATTTACGAAGGATTGGAAGACTGAAGGAGCATTCATTAACCCGTATGGCATGACGAGATACTCGTAATGACCCGAGGTGGTACTAAATGCTGTCTTCCATTCGTCTCCCTCCCTAATGCGCACCAAGTTGTAGGCGCTCCTGAGGTCCAACTTTGTGAAGAACCGCGCTCCGTGTAATGACTCCGTCATAGTCACAATCAGAGGGAGTGGATAACTGTATTTAATTGAGTAATCTGATTGAGACTGCGGTAATCAATACACGGGCGCAAACCCCCATCTTTTTTCTTCACAAAAAAAAAGCTTGAGGACGCAGGGGAAGTGGAGGGCCGTATGTATCCCTGTCTCAGAGACTCGGCTATATAAGTCTCCATAGCTCTCTTCTCCTCTTGAGACAAAGGATACACATGGCTCCGCGGAAGCGCAGCTCCTACCTGGAGGTCTATCGCACAATCCCCCTGTCTATGTGGTGGCAATTGCGTCGCCCGCGCCTTGCTAAACACAAGTGCTAAATCCTCATACTCGGGGGGAACGTGCATTGCGGGCACTTGGTTTGGACTCTCCACCGAGGTCGCCCCCACGGAAACACCCAGACATCGCCCCACACACTGGGCAGACCACTCCTTAAGAGCCCTCTGTTGCCACGAAATAGAGGGATTATGGGTAATCAACCAGGGAAGCCCCAGCACCACTGGATACGCAGGAGAGTCGATAAGATATAGCTGAATAGTCTCCTCATGACCCTCCTGCGTCCCCATCCAAAGTGGCGCTGTGACCTCCCTAATCAACCCCGATCCCAACGGACGGCTATCTAGAGCATGTACAGGGAAAGGATTGTTGACAGGAAGGAGAGGAATCCCTAACTCTACACAACAATTCCGATCTACAAAATTCCCGGCTGCGCCTGAATCTACTAGCGCCTTATGCTGGGAACGAGGTGCAACCTGTGGAAAACAAACAGGTATGGTTAGGTCCACAACAGAGAGCTCTGGGTAAGTGGGGCGCCTACTCACCTGGAAGAACTCCCCAGTGCGTGGCCTGCCGTCTCGTCCCCTTGGAGACCCCCCCCCCAGCACCTAGCCGCAGTGTGTCCTCCACGGCCACAGTTGGTACAGGGGGTGGCCCCCTTCGGACTCCTTCTCCTCTCCTCTCTAGCGCCAGCACCCCCGAGCTCCATAGGACTCGGCTCGGAGGTGCTGGAGGGTGGAATGGACGACCCCCATTCAGGACGTCCGCAGGTAGCCAGCAGGGTGTCGAGACGAATGGCCATGTCCACCAACTGGTCAAACGTAAGGGTGGTGTCCCTGCAAGCCAACTCACGACGGACGTCCTCCCGTAGGCTGCATCGGAAGTGGTCTATGAGGGCCCGCTCATTCCACCCTGCATCTGCCGCTAGAGTCCGGAACTCCAGTGCACACTCCTGGGCGCTCCTCCTCCCCTGTCGGAGGTAGAATAGACGCTCTCCCGCCGCTTTCCCCTCAGGTGGATGGTCGAACACAGCCCTGAAGCGATGGGAGAACTCCGCATAGGTGATCGTCGCGGCGTCTATCCTCCTCCATTCGGCGTTGGCCCACTTGCCGGTGAGACAGGAGATGAGGGCGGAAACGCTGTACTATATCCCTGATATATTCATTATTCTCCCTCATAACAGATATATTCATTATAATATGCCATTTAGCAGACGCTTTTATCCAAAGCGACTTACAGTCATGCTTGCATATATATATATATATTTTTTGTGAATGGGTGGTCCCGGAGATCGAACCCACTACCTTGGCGTTACAAGCGCCGTGCTCTACCAGCTGAGCTACAGAGGCCCATTATCCTCCCTCATAAGGGATATATTCATTATCCTCCCTCATAAGGGATATATTCATCATCCTCCCTCATAAGGGAAACATCATCCTCCCCCATAAGGTAGGTGTGTGTGTGTGTGTGTGTGTGTGTGTGTGTGTGTGTGTGTGTGTGTGTGTGTGTGTGTGTGTGTGCGTGTGTGTGCGTGTACACTCCTGAAAAAATTGAGGTGAATTTGCTCCTGTCCTCCTCTGTTCTGACCTACAGCGATTGCGGCTGAGAAGAAACTTAATGAACAGCAGGTTAGAGATAAATAACAACATTAAAACTTGTCATTTATATGTTGCCGCATAAAGGCCAACTTATTACATCTGGTGTAGAAAGTTCCCACTGAACTGTACATTTTGAACAACATAACATAACCCTCCCTCTCTCTCTCTCTCTCTCTCTCTCTCTCTCTCTCTCTCTCTCTCTCTCTCTCTCTCTCTCTCTCTCCCTCCCTCTCTCCCTCCCTCTCTCTCTCTCTCTCTCTCTCTCTCTCTCTCTCTCTCTCTCTCTCTCTCTCTCTCTCTCTCTCTCTCTCTCTCTCCCTCCATCTCTCTCTCTCTCCCCTTCTCTCCCTCCCTCCCCTCCATCGCTCTCTCTCTCTCACTCTCCCTCCCTCCCTCCCTCCCTCCCTCCCTCCCTCCCTCCCTCCCTCTCTCTCTCTCCCTCCCTCCCCCCCCTCTCTCTCTCTCCCTCTCCCCCCCGCTCTCTCTCTCTCTCTCCCTCTCTCTCTCTCTCTCTCTCTCTCCTCTCTCTCTCTCTCTCTCTCTCTCTCTCTCTCTCTCTCTCTCTCTCTCCTCTCTCTCTCTCTCTCTCTCTCTCTCTCTCTGATATAGAGAGCAGCTGTTGCTTCACAAGGTATCTCTACCTGAAAATACATGATCAAAGTGATTGATAGTTGGTATTCAGCAGTCATACAAGTATGCCTTATTTACTTTGAAGAACTACTAAAATAGTGATTTTGTCAGACTCTATAGAGATGAGATGATGACTTGGAATGAAATAATAAAGTCATCAAATAAAACAAATGGAATATACACAACTGAAATAAATAAAGTAAATGGTTAAGAAGTGATAAGCAGTAATGGGCAGTCACTACCATCATGGGACTTGTATTAATTGTTTTAGTCTGGGTTGTTACAGCATTCAACCCACATAACGCATAGAGCATTTAATGTTTTATTTTTGTTTTCTAGCATCAAACCGAAACCAAACTCAAAAAGCCCTAATAACTCAGCTCTAGTGAATGCTACCTCTACCCCCCAATCCCTTGCTCCTCAGTGGGCACCTCTTGCCCCAAGGCCCTAGCTTCTGTACCTACTCCCTGGTAGGAGTGGCATCCCCCTCTGCTACTGTATGCCACAGTTTCTCAGTGGTACCCCTCCCCTCTCCCCCATGCCATAGCTCCTCTCCCCCATGCCATAGCTCCTCTCCCCCATGCATAGCTCCTCTCCCCCATGCCATAGCTCCTCTCCCCCATGCCATAGCTCCTCTCCCCCATGCCATAGCTCCTCTCCCCCATGCCATAGCTCCTCTCCCCCATGCCATAGCTCCTCTCCCCCATGCCATAGCTCCTCTCCCCCATGCCATAGCTCCTCTCCCCCATGCCATAGCTCCTCTCCCCCATGCCATAGCTCCTCTCCCCCCATGCCATAGCTCCTCTCCCCCTATGCCATAGCTCCTCCCCCATGTAATATTTCCTCCCGCCATGATATATCTCCTCCCCCCCATACATATCTCCTCCACTTAGGCATAGCTCCTCCTCCCCCTATCATGGTGGTCCTCTGTAGCTCAGCTGGTAAAGCACCGCGCTTGTAACGCCAAGGTAGTGGGTTCGATCCCCGGGACCACCCATACACAAAAATGTATGCACGCATGACTGTAAGTCGCTTTGGATAAAAGCGTCTGCTAAATGGCTTATTATTTATTTATTTATTTATATCATAGCCCCTCCCCATATGCCATAGCTCCTCCCCCCTGCCATGGTAGTATGAGTGGCACCTCTATCCCACCCACCATAGCTCCCAGGTAGTTCCCTGGTATGAGCAAAAAATGTGATGGGTCTGCAAAGATGTCGCATAAAGCTTACTTTTTTACTTTACTGCATCAGGAAAGCATACATAAATGTTTTCAGCTTAACAGGCTTCTTCAGTGTGTAGGGTCAAATATTTTTTGAATGGAAACAGCTCCCTGGTATGACACCTCTACCCTCTATCCACCAGGTCATAGCTCCTGAGTACCCCCCCCCCCCTCTTCGCCTCATGCCCATGCTGTAACTCGGAGCCACTGTGAGACAGCGGACACTACGGAGCCACAAGGAGTCGGCTGGCAGGACGGAGCCACTGGGAGACAGCTGGCAGGACGGAGCCACAGGGAGACAGCTGGCAGGACGGAGCCACAGGGAGACAGCTGGCAGGACGGAGCCACAAGGAGATGCTGGCAGGACGGAGCCACAGGAAGACAGCTGGCAGGACGGAGCCACAGGGAGACAGCTGGCAGGACGGAGCCACTGGGAGACAGCTGGCAGGACGGAGCCACAGGAAGACAGCTGGCAGGACGGAGCCACAAGGAGTCAGCTGGAAGGTTGGAGCCACAAGGAGATGCTGGCAGGACGGAGCCACAAGGAGATGCTGGCAGGACGGAGCCACAGGGAGACAGCTGGCAGGACAGAGCCACAGGGAGGCAGCTGGCAGGACAGAGCCACAAGGAGACAGCTGGCAGGACGGAGCCACAGGGAGACAGCTGGCAGGACAGAGCCACAGGGAGGCAGCTGGCAGGACGGAGCCACAGGGAGACAGCTGGCAGGTTGGAGCCACAAGGAGACAGCTGGCAGGACAGAGCCACAAGGAGACAGCTGGCAGGACAGAGCCACGTTGAGACAGCTGGCAGGACGGAGCCACAGGGAGACAGCTGGCAGGTTGGAGCCACAGGGAGACAGCTGGCAGGACGGAGCCACAGGGAGACAGCTGGCAGGTTGGAGCCACAGGGAGACAGCTGGCAGGACGGAGCCACAGGGAGACAGCTGGCAGGTTGGAGCCACAGGAGACAGTTAGCAGGACGGAGCCACAAGGAGACAGCTGGCAGGTTGGAGCCACAAGCAGACAGCTGGCATGTTGGAGCCACAAGGAGCCAGCTGGCAGGACGGAGTCACAAGGAGACAGCTGGCAGGACGGAGCCACAGGGAGACAGCTGGCAGGTTGGAGCCACAGGGAGACAGCTGGCAGGACGGAGCCACAGGGAGACAGCTGGCAGGTTGGAGCCACAGGAGACAGTTAGCAGGACGGAGCCACAAGGAGACAGCTGGCAGGTTGGAGCCACAAGCAGACAGCTGGCATGTTGGAGCCACAAGGAGCCAGCTGGCAGGACGGAGTCACAAGGAGACAGCTGGCAGGACGGAGCCACAGGGAGACAGCTGGCAGGTTGGAGCCACAGGGAGACAGCTGGCAGGTTGGAGCCACAGGGAGACAGTTGGTAGGACGGAGCCACAGGGAGTAAGTTAGCAGGTTGGAGCCACAGGGAGAGTGTTAGCAGGTTGGAGCCACAGGGAGACAGTTAGCAGGTTGGAGCCACAGGGAGATAGTTAGCAGGTTGGAGCCCCAGAGAGACAGTTAGCAGGTTGGAGCCACAGAGAGACAGTTAGCAGGTTGGAGCCACAGGGAGAAGGTTAGCAGGTTGGAGCCACAGCGAGACAGTTAGCAGGTTGGAGCCACAGGGAGAATGTTAGCAGGTTGGAGCCACAGGGAGAGAGTTGGCAGGTTGGAGCCACAGGGAGACAGTTAGCAGGTTGGAGCCACAAGGAGACAGCTGGCAGGTTGGAGCCACAGGAGACAGTTAGCAGGACGGAGCCACAAGGAGACAGCTGGCAGGACGGAGCCAAAGGGACACAGCTGGTATGTTGGAGCCACAGGAGACAGTTAGCAGGACGGAGCCACAAGGAGACAGCTGGCAGGTTGGAGCCACAAGGAGACAGCTGGCAGGTTGGAGCCATAAGGAGACAGCTGGCAGGATGGAGTCACAAGGAGACAGCTGGCAGGACAGAGACACAGGGAGACAGCTGGAAGGTTGGAGCCACAGTGAGACAGCTGGCAGGACAGAGCCACAGTGAGACAGCTGGCAGGACAGAGCCACAGGGAGATTGTTTGCAGGTTGAAGCCACAGGGAGACAGTTAGCAGGTTGGAGCCACAGGGAGAAAGTTAGCAGTTTGGAGCCACAAGGAGAAGGTTGGCAGGACGGAGCCACAGGGAGAGTGTTTGCAGGACGGAGCCACTAGGAGTCAGTTAGCAGGTTGGAGCCACAGAGAGACAGTTAGCAGGTTGGAGCCACAGGGAGACAGCTGGCAGGTTGGAGACACAGGGAGTAAATTAGCAGGTTGGAGCCACAGGGAGACAGTTAGCAGGTTGGAGCCACAGGGAGACAGTTAGCAGGTTGGAGCCACAGGGAGACAGTTGGCATGACGGAGCCAAAGGGAGACAGTAAGCAGGTTGGAGCCACAGGGAGAGAGTTAACAGGTTGGAGCCACAGAGAGACAGTTAGCAGGACGGAGCCACAGGGAGACAGTTAGCAGGTTGGAGCCACAGGGAAACAGTTAGCAGGTTGGAGCCACAGGGAGAATGTTAGCAGGTTGGAGCCACATGGAGAGAGTTGGCATGTTGGAGCCACAGGGAGACAGTTAGCAGGTTGGAGCCACAGGGAGACAGTTAGCATGTTGGAGCCACAGTGAGACAGTTAGCGGTTTGGAGCCACAGGGAGACAGTTAGCAGGTTGGAGCCACAGGGAGACAGTTAGCAGGTTGGAGCCACAGGGAGATAGCTGGCAGGTTGGGTGCCACAGGGAGACAGTTAGCAGGTTGGAGCCACAGGGAGACAGCTGGCAGGTTGGAGCCACAGGGAGACAGTTAGCAGGTTGAAGCCACAGAGAGACAGCTGGCAGGTTGGAGCCACAGGGAGACAGTTAGCAGGTTGGAGCCACAGGGAGACAGTTAGCAGGTTGGAGCCACAGGGAGACAGTTAGCAGGTTGGAGCCACAGAGAGACAGTTAGCAGTTTTGAGCCACAGGGAGACAGCTGGCAGGTTGGAGCCACAGGGAGACAGTTAGCAGGTTGGAGCCACAGGGAGACAGTTAGCAGGTTGGAGCCACAGGGAGACAGCTGGCAGGTTGGAGCCACAGGGAGACAGTTAGCAGGTTGGAGACACAGGGAGACAGTTAGCAGGTTGGAGCCACAGAGAGACAGTTAGCAGGTTTGAGCCACAGGGAGACAGCTGACAGGTTGGAGCCACAGGGAGACAGTTAGCAGGTTGGAGCCACAGAGAGATAGTTAGCAGGTTTGAGCCACAGGGAGAAAGTTAGCAGGTTGGAGCCACAGAGAGACAGTTAGCAGGTTGGAGCCACAGGGAGACAGTTAGCAGGTTGGAGCCACAGGGAGAATGTTAGCAGGTTGGAGCCACAGGGAGACAGTTAGCAGGTTGGAGCCTAAGTGAGACAGTTAGCAGTTTGGAGCCACAGGGAGACAGTTAGCAGGTTGGAGCCACAGGGAGACAGCTGACAAGTTGGAGCCACAGGGAGACAGTTAGCAGGTTGGAGCCACAGGGAGACAGCTGGCAGGTTGGAGCCACGGGGAGACAGTTAGCAGGTTGAAGCCACAGGGAGACAGCTGGCAGGTTGGAGGAGCCACTGAAGAATCACATAAATGTTTTATCTCAGCATCTGGAGTCATTTCCTTCACTGATCTGAAGACACCCACTCCTCCACCCTCCACTCCTCCATCCCACCACCTCTCCACTCCTCCACTCCTCCACCCCTCCACTCCTCCACCCTTCCACTCCTCCACTCCTCTACTCAGTGGCGGCTCCTGAAAAAATTCTCAGGAGGGGCAATTTTTCTGATGATTTAGGTGACCTACACACATTTTAAAAAAGATATGTCCAGCAACAACATGAAGACAGGGGCAGCATATAAGTCAATACCAGAAGCATTTATTGACTGATCTGGGGAGATGGATTCCAGTTTCTGTGACAGATTATAAATAATCTCTGATGCCTTTGTTATATTAGCTTTTGGTTGAATGTACTGTCGTAGTAAATATATAATGTTATAGCTTGGTCTGACTAAAATCTTGTGCATGACCCATTTTGTGTTGGGCGTTTGTTTTCAATCAATGCTGTTCCTATCCTATAACAATGGACAAAAGAGTCCTATCTTGTCAGCCTTGTCAGCAGGTGGCCAAGGACAACACCCACGCCATAGGTCTCTCAGTTCTTCCAACTCACGAGTTCTTGCTCTGAGGACACACACACACACACACACACACATCATCACTGATAACACACACACACACACACATCATCACTGTTAAACACACACACACACACACATCATCACTGTTAAACACACACACACACACACACAAAAATCCCCTCTCTTTAGGCTGAACATTTGAAGACAGAGAACCCGACTCAGAGCCAATGCAACAGTGGAGGGGACCTCGCCCAACTCATCAGGACCAATCAGAAGATCAGAACTACTAGATTCAACCTACATCATTTATTGTATAAAATGTCAGCACACAATGTTTTCGGGGCTCTCTTCAGATAGCTCCCTAAGAGTTTGACGAACGAGTCCGTGCACGCGATTCCAGATATCTTTACCTCTGAATAAACTGCCTTTATTATACCATATCCACCCTGTCCAAAGTCTCTACTTGGTCTCAGTTCTCCAGTAAACTTGTGATTATCAACAGTACACAACGGTAACAAACAATTGGGGGAACTCACGGGGCAGATAGTAAGGTCACAGTGACACAGAAAGCAGTTCAATGTCGGGGCTCGGGGGTACAGAGTCGCTCTCTTACCAGGATCGATTTTCCCTGTGACTGTCAGATCGAGGTCCGCTCCGACCAGGGTGAAGCCGGCCGGCTCCACTTCTCTGTCCGGGACTCTGTCATCCAGCCAAGTCTCCCAGCTGTATTGGATTCCGCTGCCAGCAACGTTTTCATTATTTAGTCCGTTCGTAGCGGGTATGTACACGATCAACAAGATCAGTCCAAAACCCACCACTCGAAATCCATGGTTGGCAGAATGTTTGTAAACTAAGTGTACAAATTAAAAACATAAAATAACGCCACTAAGTGTACAAATTAAAAACATAAAATAACGCCACACTGCAGGTCGCAAAGAGACGCTGCTAGCCGTTATTTGCTTAGTTACGTTCATGGTTACGTCACGTATGACGAAAGCGCGTAAGTGCAAGCCCACAGACACCCATAGAGAATGTATTGAAAGCTTTGAAATTTGAAAAAAATAGATTTTACATGACAGGCTATGAGAGACTTCTGGGCGATTTTCAACCTGACTGAAATCGCCCAAAAACAGGCGGGGCCATTTGAAGCACGACTTTAGCCTGATTTGACATTTAGTGGCAGTCAGATCAGATTACAACACTGATAACTACTGTTGCCGTGATATAATTGATTAGAAAAAAAATCCCTTCCTTTTCCCGTTTGGCAGTGCGTCGCCCATATCGCCCTATTGAACAGGCCGTCCCTGCCTCTACTCTCTGCACCACTCGACACCCCTCTGAAAATGAGATTGCTTTGACTTGACATACAGAAGCACTCTTTCCCTCTTTCCTCCCATCTCTCCTCCTCCCTTCCTCCCCTCTCTCCTTTCCTCCAGATTCCTTCCGCATCTCGTTCTTTTCAATCACTTTTTCCTCATATTATTTTCAATAAAAGCCTAGAGAGAGAGAGAGAGAGAGAGAGAAGACAATAGAGCAATGAAATTCAACTCTCTATTGCAATACAGACGCTACATCATAACAATGGATGCCTGTTTTCCCGTCTCTCCCATTACATTGTGAGTTGAAGAAGAGTGTAATGGTTGATAACAATTACTATTTTATAATGTACATACGCAATCCACTCACCTGCATTGTAAAGAGTGTCTGTATAGTGTAACAATAGAAAAAGCCTAGCTGACGGTTTATCAGACTATAATAGCCCAGGCAGTAGTGTTTTCAGGTGGAACTTAATACAACTGTCAGAGGGAGAGAAATACAGGCTGACAGACTGTAAGAGAAGGTACATCACAAAGAGGAAAGAAGAGAATAGAAAGTCTCGGAAGAAAGATAGGGAGGTGAAGTGGGCACGGATAGAGACATATGGAGAGAGAGGGACATATACTTCCGAGTGGGGCGGTGGTCTAAGGCACTGCATCGCAGTGCTAGCTGTGCCACTAGAGATCCTGGTTCGAATCCAGGCTCTGTCATAGCCGGCCGCGACCGGGAGACCCATGGGGCGGCGTACAATTGGCCCAGCGTTGTCCAGGGTAGGTGAGGGAATGCCTGGCAGGGATGTAGAGCATGGTGTTTGCAACGCCAGGGTTGTGGGTTTGATTCCCACGGGGGGGGGCAGTAAAAAAAAATTAATAATGCATGCACTAACTGTAAGTTGCTCTGGATAAGAGCGTCTGTTAAATGTGAATAGAGCATGGATAAAGAAATATGGGGAGAGAGATGGATAGAGCATGGATAGAGACATATGGAGAGAGGGACAGATAGAGACATATGGAGAGCGGGACAGATAGAGACATATGGAGAGCGGGACAGATAGAGACATATGGAGAGCGGGACAAATAGAGAAATATGGAGAGAGGGACAGACAGAGCATGGAGAAAGAAATATGGAGATAGAGATAGAGCATGGATAGAGAAATATGGGGAGAGAGAGACAGATTGAGCATGGATAGAGAAAATGATGGAAGAAACACCATGAAAAGATTGAGTGGGTGGCAAATTAATACCCGAGGGTCAAGGTGGGTTGTTTTTATGGAGAAAGAAATATGGAGAGAGAGGGACAGATAGAGCATGGCTAGAGAAATATGGAGAGAGAGAGAGAATGATAGAGCATGGAGAGAGAATTATGGATAGAGAAAATGAGGGAAGAAACACCATGAAAAGATTGAGTGGGTGGCAAATTAATACCCGAGCATGCAGGTCCAGGTCATGGTGGGTTGTTTTTAATCCCGTTTCCCGGTGTCATTAGCGGGGTCTGTGATTCGCCATCGATCACTGGTTGTCACTGGGATGTGAGGCAGCTAGCATGCTGAGTGGGCAGCCGAGACCAGATGCCACAACGCCACACCACGCTGAGTCTCTAATGAAATGATTCACTCAGGGAGGGGGGAGGGGGGATTTGGGGGAGAGCTAGGGGGTAGTGGGGCATAGAGAGAGGAGTAAGGGGAGTGGGGGGGAATGAGAGAGCGGGAGAGTGAGCGAGGGGAAGAGAGGGGGAAAGGAATGAGGGAGAGAGAGAGAGAGAACGAGAGAGAGAGCGAGTAGCTGTAAAAAATAAAAACAAGTCTTCAAACAAGCACACACACCAGCCACGATGTGTTTACCACGTTGGTAATGAGACAGTATTTATTTGTTCGACCAAAATGGCAAAACGGCTGTGTGAGCATTTGAAATATAGTCAGGATCAAACGAGCAGGATGAAAAATGTTAACTAGGAAGTCCAACATTCTCTCAGACATGCAACCATCCCAGTGGCAGGAGGGGAAGGATGGTGATCCTCCTGCTGCCAGCCAGCCACATCCCAAGCAGTTGCACCGGATTCATGCCTGTAAACAAAATTACATCTTGTAGACCTTTTTTTCCAGATATTGACGTCAATCTAAAATACGTAGTTTCTCGTCGAAAACCTAGCTAGCCAGCAATTATTATTATTAAATGGTTAATAAGGACCTACATATATTATCGTATGAATGGATTTTCAGTAATGGGTGCAATAAATCCAAGTAACATATTGGATTAGTTTAGAAACTGATTGTAATTTGTATTTGAGCAGCATAAGATTAATAAATAAATAAATCAATGTACACTGCTCAAAAAAATAAAGGGAACACTAAAATAACACATCCTAGATCTGAATGAATGAAATAATCTTATTAAATACTTTTTTCTTTACATAGTTGAATGTGCTGACAACAAAATCACACAAAAATTATCAACGGAAATCAAATTTATCAACCCATGGAGATCTGGATTCGGAGTCACCCTCAAAATTAAAGTGGAAAACCACACTACAGGCTGATCCAACTTTGATGTAATGTCCTTAAAGCAAGTCAAAATGAGGCTCAGTAGTGTGTGTGGCCTCCACGTGCCTGTATGATCTCCCTACAACGCCTGGACATGCTCCTGACGAGGTGGCGGATGGTCTCCTGAGGGATCTCCTCACAGAAATGGACTAAAGCATCCGCCAACTCCTGGACAGTCTGTGGTGCAACGTGGCATTGGTGGATGGAGCGAGACATGATGTCCCAGATGTGCTCAATTGGATTCAGGTCTGGGGAACGGGCGGGCCAGTCCATAGCATCAATTCCTTCCTCTTGCAGGAACTGCTGACACACTCCAGCCACATGAGGTCTAGCATTGTCTTGCATTAGGAGGAACCCAGGGCCAACCGCACCAGCATATGGTCTCACAAGGGGTCTGAGGATCTCATCTCGGTACCTAATGGCAGTCAGGCTACCTCTTGCGAGCACATGGAGGGCTGTGCGGCCCCCCAAAGAAATGCCACCCCACACCATGACTGACCCACCGCCAAACCGGTCATGCTGGAGGATGTTGCAGGCAGCAGAACGTTCTCCATGGCGTCTCCAGACTCTGTCACGTCTGTCACATGTGCTCAGTGTGAACCTGCTTTCATCTGTGAAGAGCACAGGGCGCCAGTGGCGAATTTGCCAATCTTGGTGTTCTCTGGCAAATGCCAAAAGTCCTGCACGGTGTTGGGCTGTAAGCACAACCCCCACCTGTGGACGTCGGGTCCTCATACCACCCTCATGGAGTCTGTTTCTGACCGTTTGAGCAGACACATGCACATTTGTGGCCTGCTGGAGGTCATTTTGCAGGTCTCTGGCAGTGCTCCTCCTGCTCCTCCTTGCACAAAGGCAGAGGTAGCAGTCCTGCTGCTGGGTTGTTGCCCTCCTACGGCCTCCTCCACATCTCCTGATGTACTGGCCTGTCTCCTGGTAGCACCTCCATGCTCTGGACACTATGCTGACAGACACAGCAAACCTTCTTGCCACAGCTCGCATTGATGTGTCATCCTGCATGAGCTGCACTACCTGAGCCACTTGTGTGGGTTGTAGACTCCGTCTCATGCTACCACTAGAGTGAAAGCACCGCCAGCATTCAAAAGTGACCAAAACATCAGCTAGGAAGCATAGGAACTGAGAAGTGTTTGGTCACCACCTGCAAAAC
The DNA here is from genome assembly GCF_964263955.1 of Coregonus lavaretus. Classification (NCBI taxonomy): domain Eukaryota; kingdom Metazoa; phylum Chordata; class Actinopteri; order Salmoniformes; family Salmonidae; genus Coregonus; species Coregonus lavaretus. The sequence continues at coordinate 88,825,673 of NC_139988.1, read as the reverse complement.
CAGTCCTTTATTGGGGGTGTCTTGCTAATTGCCTATAATTTCCACCTCTTGTCTATTCCATTTGCACAACAGCATATTACATTTATTGTCAATCAGTGTTGCTCCTAAGTGGACAGTTTGATTTCACAGAAGTGTGATTGACTTGGAGTTACATTGTGTTGTTTAAGTGTTCCCTTTATTTTTTTGAGCAGTGTACATGCACAAACACAGATATTGACACAAACTATTCTAAAAATAAACCTGCAATAGAGCATGCTGGGAAATATGATAATGATGGGCGTGGTTTTTGGTTCAAAGTGATCTGTATGCGTTTCAGGCCCCTGTATCACGGTAAAACTAGGCCCCCAAAATAAGTCCTTATGAAATATGTATGGCATTTTATTAATTTTGTATTTTCCTTATAATAATATATTTACTTAGGATATCACTTGGTGAAGTCCATAGGACTGAAAATGAATGAATGCAACAACCATGTCTCTGCCCTTAACAAATACTGTCATGCTACAATTTACTCTAAAGGCAAGGTGCTCTGGGACATTTTTGAATAAGGTTTTACACTAAGCAGTGTGTTAATTTAAAAATGTTCTGGTGTCTATATGGGTCCAGAGACAACACTTTCAGTGTAGATTTAACACTGTCAGTGTCACGCCCTGGCTCTGGGGACACTGTTATGTTGAGCCAGGGTGTGTAGATCTAGGTACTCTATTTCTATGTTGGTCTGAGTGACTCCCAATCAGAGGCAACGAGTGTCAGCTGTTTGCTGGTTGTCTCTGATTGGGAGCCATATTTAAACTGTCGGTTTTTCCTTTGTTTTTTGTGGGTTCTTGTTTCAAGTTGGTTGTGTTTGACCGTGTACTGTCACGTTACCGTCTTTGTTGTTTTGATCGCGTTTCGCTCAATAAAGAGTATGTTTGCCTGCAACGCTGCGCCTTGGTCCTCATCTGTTCCCGACGATCGTGACAGAAGAACCCACCAAGACAGGACCAAGCAGCGTGAAGAGCAGAGAGGTTGGTCTATGGAGCAGTGGAGTAAGAGTCTCGACTGGGCCAAGCCAAGTGAGGAGCAGAAAGGTTGGACTTTGAAGCAGTGGAGTGAGTGTCTGGCTAGAGACATGGAGGCCTGGTCCAAGAGGAGAGCCGCCCAGAAATTTTTTAGGGGGGGGCTCACGACGTGGACGTCGGGGCAGCAGGAGGCCGCGATAGAGCGGTCCAGCGGGTCGGCAGAGGAGGCCACCAGGTTACGGGGGCCACTGGTGTTAAAGGGGAAGGAAAGTGTAGAGGCACGGCGAGAGGTACTGGGGTGTGTAACCAGTCCGGTCCGGCCCGTTCCAGATCCCGAGGTAGAGCCAGTGGTGTGTGTCCCCAGTACGGTCCGGCCTGTTCCGGCCCCTCGCACCAAGTGTACGGTGCGCGTCGCCAGCCCGGTCCAGCCTGTCCCTGCTCCTCGCACCAAGCCTACGGTATGCGTCGCCAGCCCGGTCCGGCCTGTTCCTGCTCCACGCACCAAGCCTACGGTGTGCGTCGCCAGTCCAGTCCGGCCTGTCCCTGCTCCACGCACCAAGCCTACGGTGTGCGTCGCCAGCCCAGTCCGGCCTGTTCCTGCTCCACGCACCAAGTCTACGGTGCGCGTCGCCAGCCCGGCCCGGCCTGTTCCTGCCACTCGCACCAAGCCTACGGTGCGCGTCGTCAGCCCGGTCCGGTCCATTCCTGCTCCACGCACCAAGCCAGGGGTGCGTATCGTCAGCCTGGCTCGGCCCGTTCCTCCTCCACGCACCAAGCCAGGGGTGCGCATCGTCAGCCCGGTCCGGTCCATTCCTGCTCCATGCACCAAGCCAGGGGTGTGTATCGTCAGCCCGGTCCGGCCAGTTGCTACTCCACGCACCAAGCCAGGGGTGCGCATCGTCAGCCCGGTCCGGTCCGTTCCTGCTCCACGCACCAAGACAGGGGTGCGTGTCGTCAGTCCGGCTCCGGCCAGCGGGGTCAGACCGGACCAGGGGTACTTTGGGGGGTTGGAGAGGGAATGGGGATCAGGCCCGGAGCCGGATCCGCCGCCAAGGCGGAGTGCCCACCCGGTCCCTCCCCTGTGGTATTTAGTTGGCGCGGTCGGAGTCCGCGCCTTTAGGGGGGGGTACTGTCACGCCCTGGCTCTGGGGACACTGTTATGTTGAACCAGGGTGTGTAGATCTAGGTACTCTATTTCTATGTTGGCCTGAGTGACTCCCAATCAGAGGCAACGAGTGTCAGCTGTTTGCTGGTTGTCTCTGATTGGGAGCCATATTTAAACTGTCGGTTTTTCCTTTGTTTTTTGTGGGTTCTTGTTTCAAGTTGGTTGTGTTTGACCGTGTACTGTCACGTTACCGTCTTTGTTGTTTTGATCGCGTTTCGCTCAATAAAGAGTATGTTTGCCTGCAACGCTGCGCCTTGGTCCTCATCTGTTCCCGACGATCGTGACAGTCAGTGTTAATTGTGTATATATATATATATTAATTACACTGGAGAATTTGCTGTGCAGTCACAATTTATTTATACTTATCTGTACACAATATCATTGGTTGATTGGTTTAACTTGATTATTTACACCTGGGGCATGTTCAGGAGAATGGATATTTACAGAATGTTTAGATAGAAATGTATTGTGTAGATCAAATATGATCTATCAGATATATTTAAAATATTGTAGAACATTGTGTGTGCTCTATTCATTCTATTTATATCTTCAACATGCAGTTCCAGATGCAGCCCTGCCATTAGTTGAATGCAGAAAATCCAATAGTTTCAGAAAAGTAGTCACTTCCTGAGATCTGTATTCAAATATATTTTTTTAAGTACCGGTAGTAACTTCCTAAGATCTATATTCAAATATATAAAAAAAAAAGTAGTTACATCCTGAGATCTGTATTCAAATATTTTAAAAAGTCATTTTTTGGATCTGTTTTCAAATTGTTTTTGTAACTTGCAAATATTCAAATACCTTCAAATATTATTTGTTTTTCTGAGAGGTATTCAAAATAAATTCAAATAAGATGTGTTTTTCTGAGACCTGTATTTGAATTTCAAAGGAATAGGTGCCTTTAGTTGATTCTCTATATTCGCCTACTTCAAGTTTTTTGAAAAGATGGTATTTTCAAATAAACTACAAAATACAACAATTTTCTGCCCAGGACTGTCATGCAGTCATATTAAAGTCCTGATTGGTTAACAAACGTATTTGACATGACTGTGACCTGAGCGGCTTTCCAGTTGTTTCTCTTGTTCCAGACCTTCGTTCGCTGCTTGTCAACTACTGATATCCTATTATAATTCACCAGCATAGTGACAGCAGGACATTCAGTGACTGACTGGTAAATCTAATACCCCATATGCTCTCTCAGACATTATATAGACTATACGCAGGGCTGCCCAATTCTGGTCCTGGAGGGCCAAAACACTGTTTTTTGTTTCTGCCTGGTAGTTAAAGATGCACTCCAGGATCTTAAGTACAACAAATTCATATCATATAGTACGAATTGGAATCGTAACATATCATCCGAATTGCCATTTTTTTAATACAAATAAAATATATTTTTTGGCAGGACGTAACATATCATACGAAATGGATGACATAGTACACAATGTGATGACGTAGTATACGATTTGATGACGTAGTACACAGTTTGAAGACGTGGCACACAATAAAACGGGGGACCACTTTTGGCTCGTGAAAAACTACTGGCTGAAATTATAAAAAAGTTTGAGAGTGTCTTTAATTAGTCCAAGATTAGATGAAAACCAGAAGTGTTTCGGCCCTTTAAGTCCTGGGCAGCCCTGGAGGGTGGCCAGTGTAAAATCCCAATAATCATTTTCAACACCTCTCTGGAGCTGGCTGGCTGGCTGTGTGTGTGTGTGTGTGTGTGTGTGAGTGTGTGTGTGTGTGTGTGTGTGTGTGTGTGTGTGTGTGTGTGTGTGTGTGTGCGTGTGCGTGTGCGTGTGCGTGCGTGCGTGCGTGCGTGCGTGTGTGTGTTTGTTTTTACTATACTTCTGAGGTCCATCAGAATAGTAAATCGAGGATAATTCGGACACGTGAAGACATGTGTCCTGTCCTTAGGGTTAGGTTTAGGTTTATGGTTAGTGCTGGCTACGCTGGGTGACAGCTCACCCAGGCAGGGTTAGGGTTAGGTTTAGGGTTATGGTTAGTGCTGGCTACGCTGGGTGACAGCTCACCCAGGCAGGGTTAGGGTTAGGTTTAGGGTTATGGTTAGTGCTGGCTACGCTGGGTGACAGCTCACCCAGGCAGGTGAGATTGCAGTTAGATGTACAGCCTCTACTCAGCCTATCCATACCTCTTGGCTGCCGATAGAGTCATATTTAGCCATCCTACCTGGATCCATTGATATTAAACGATGATGTACGATGGTAGTGTTAGCCAGGCCCCATTGACACCTATACACCTATATATATATATATATATATATATACAGTTGAAGTCGGAATTTTACATACACATTTACATTTTAGTCATTTAGCAGACGCTCTTATCCAGAGCGACTTACAGTTAGTGAGTGCATACATTTTCCATTCAGTTTGGTGGGAGTCATTAAAACTTGTTTTTCAACCACTCCACACATTTCTTGTTAACAAACTATAGTTTTGGCAAGTCGGTTAGGATATCTACTTTCTGCATGACACATGTCATTTTCCCAACAATTGTTTACAGACAGATTATTTCACTTATAATTCACTGTATCACAATTCCAGTGGGTCAGAAGTTTACATACACTAAGTTGACTGTGCCTTTAAACAGCTTGGAAAATTCCAGAAAATTATGTCATGGCTTTAGAAGCTTCTGATATGCTAATTGACATAATTTGAGTCAATTGGAGGTGTACCTGTGGATGTATTTCAAGGCCTACCTTCAAACTCAGTGCCTCTTTGCTTGACATCATGTGAAAATCAAAAGAAATCAGCCAAGAAGTCTGCTTCATCCTTGGGAGCAATTTCCAAACGCCTGTAGGTACCATGTTCATCTGTACAAACAATAGTACGCAAGTATAAACACCATGGGACCACTCAGCCGTCATACCACTCAGGAAGGAGACGCGTTCTGTCTCCTAGAGATGAATGTACTTTTGTGCGAAAAGTGCAAAGCAATCCCAGAACAACAGCAAAGGACCTTGAGAAGATGCTGGAGGAAACAGGTACAAAAGTATCTATATCCTCAGTAAAACGAGTCCTATATCGACATAACCTGAAAGGCCGCTCAGCATGGAAGCCACTGCTCCAAAACCGGCATCAAAAAGCCAGACTACGGTTTGCAACTGCACATGGGGACAAAGATCGTACTTTTTGGAGAAATGTCCTCTGGTCTGATGAAACAAAAATAGAACTGTTTGGCCATAATGACCATTGTTATGTTTGGAGGAAAAAGGGGGTGGCTTGCAAGCCGAAGAATATCATCCCAACCGTGAAGCACAGGGGTGGCAGCATCATGCTGTGGGGGTGCCTTGCTGCAGGAGGGTCTGGTGCACTTCACAAAATAGATGGCATCATGAGGAAGGAAAATTATGTGGATATATTGAAGCAACATCTCAAGACATCAGTCAGGAAGTTAAAGCTTGGTCGCAAATGGGTCTTCCAAATGGACAATGACCCCAAGCATACTTCCAAAGTTGTGGCAAAATGGCTTAAGGACAACAAAGTCAAGGTATTGGAGTGGCCATTACAAATCCCTGACCTCAATCCTATAGAAAATGTGTGGGCAGAACTGAAAAAGCGTGTGCGAGCAAGGAGGCCTACAAACCTGACTCAGTTACACCAGCTCTGTCAGGAGGAATGGGCCAAAATTCACCCAACTTATTGTGGGAAGCTTGTTGAAGGCTACCCAAAATGTTTGACCCAAGTTAAACAATTTAAAGACAATGTTACCAAATACTAATTGAGTAACTTCTGACCCACTGGGAATGTGATGAAAGAAATAAAACCTGAAATAAATCATTCTCTCTACTATTAGTCTGACATTTCACATTCTTAAAATAAAGTGGTGATCCTAACTGACATAAGACAGGGAATTTTTACTAGGATTAAATGTCAGGAATTGTGAAAAACTGAGTTTAAATGTATTTGGCTAAGGTGTATGTAAACTTCCAACTTCAACTGTATATATCTCTCTACCTCTATATCTATATCTATCCTCTCTACCTCTATATCTATATATATCCTCTCTACCTCTATGTCTATATATATCCTCTCTATATCTATATATATCCTCTCTACCTCTATATCTATATATATCCTCTCTACCTCTATATCTATATATATCCTCTCTACCTCTATATCTATATATATCCTCTCTACCTCTATATCTATATATATCCTCTCTACCTCTATATCTATATATATCCTCTCTACCTCTATATCTATATCTATCCTCTCTACCTCTATATCTATATATATCCTCTCTACCTCTATATCTATATCTATCCTCTCTACCTCTATATCTAAATATATCCTCTCTACCTCTATATCTATATATATCCTCTCTACCTCTATATCTATATATATCCTCTCTACCTCTATATCTATATATATCCTCTCTACCTCTATATCTGTATATATCCTCTCTACCTCTATATCTATATCTATCCTCTCTACCTCTATATCTATATATATATCCTCTCTACCTCTATATCTATATATATTATCTATATATATCCTCTCTACCTCTAAATCTATATATATCCTCTCTACCTCTATATCTATATATATCCTCTCTACCTCTATATCTATATATATCCTCTCTACCTCTATATCTATATCTATCCTCTCTACCTCTATATCTATATATATCCTCTCTACCTCTATATCTATATATATCCTCTCTACCTCTATATCTATATATATCCTCTCTACCTCTATATCTGTATCTATCCTCTCTACCTCTATATCTATATCTATCCTCTCTACATCTATATATTTCCTCTCTACCTCTATATCTATATCTATCCTCTCTACCTCTATATCTATATCTATCCTCTCTACCTCTATATCTATATATATCCTCTCTACCTCTATATCTATATCTATCCTCTCTACCTCTATATCTATATATATCCTCTCTACCTCTATATCTATATATATATCCTCTCTACCTCTATATCTATATATATCCTCTCTACCTCTATATCTATATATCTATCCTCTCTACCTCTATATCTCTATATATCCTCTCTACCTCTATATCTATATATATATATCCTCTCTACCTCTATATCTATATCTATATCCTCTCTACCTCTATATCTATGTATATCCTCTCTACCTCTATATCTATATATATCCTCTCTACCTCTATATCTATATCAATCCTCTCTACCTCTATATCTATATATATATATCCTCTCTACCTCTATATCTATATATATCCTCTCTACCTCTATATCTATATATATATCCTCTCTACCTCTATATCTATATATATCCTCTCTACCTCTATATCTATATATATCCTCTCTACCTCTATATCTATCCTCTCTACCTCTATATCTATATATATCCTCTCTACCTCTATATCTTTATATATCCTCTCTACCTCTATATCTATATCTATCCTCTCCACCTCTATATCATGCTTTGTAAGTAGGAAAACCTGCAAAATCGGCAGTGTATCAAATACTTGTTCTCCCCACTGTATATCCTCTCTACCTCTATCCTCTCTACCTCTATCTATATACAGTATATCCTCTCTACCTCTATCTATATATATCCTCTCTACCTCTATATATATCCTCTCTACCTCTATCTATATAATCTCTATAGCTTTCTTCTCTACCTGTATATCCTATCTTGCTCTTCTATCTATCCTTTCTAGCTCTGTCTATCCTCTCTACAGTCGTATGAAAAAGTTTGGGCACCCCTGACAATTTCCATGATTTCCATTTATAAATAATTGGGTGTTTGGATCAGCAATTTCATTTTGATCTATCAAATAACTGATGGACACAGTCATATTTCAGTAGTGAAATGAGGTTTATTGGATTAACAGAAAATGTGCAATATGCATCAAAATGAAATTAGACAGGTGCATAAATCTGGGCACCCCAACAGAAAAACACATCAATACTTAGTAGAGCCTGTTTTTGCTAAAATAACAGCCTCTAGACGCTTCCTATAGCCTCTAATGAGTGTCTGGATTCTGGATGAAGGTATTTTGGAACATTCCTCCTTACAAAACATCTCCAGTTCAGTTAGGTTTGATGGTTGCCGAGCATGGACAGCCCGCTTCAAATCATCCCACAGATTCTCAATGATATTCAGGTCTGGGGACTGGGATGGCCATTACAGAACATTGTACTTGTTCCTCTGCATAAATGCCCGGGTAGATTTTGAGCAGTGTTTTGGGTCGTTGTCTTGTTGAAATGTCCAGCCCCGGCGTAACTTCAACTTTGTGACTGATTCTTCAACATTATTCCCAAGAATCTGCTGATATTGAGTGGAATCCATGCGACCCTCAACTTTAACAAGATTCCCAGTACCGGCACTGGCCACACAGCCTCACAGCATGATGGAACCCCCACCAAATTTTACCCCTTGTTATGATCAAATAACTCAAGCTTTGTTTCATCAGTCCACAGCACCTTATTCCAAAATGAAGCTGGCTTGCCCAAATGTGCGTTTGCATACCTCAAGCGACTGTTTGTGGCGTGTGTGCAGAAAAGGCTTCTTCCGCATCACTCTCCCGTACAGCTTCTTCTTGTGCAAAGTGCACTGAATTGTTGAACGATGCACAGTGACACCATCTGCAGCATTATGATGTTGTAGGTCTTTGGAGGTGGTCTGTGGGCTGTTTTTGACCGTTCTCACCATCCTTCGCCTTTGCCTCTCCGATATTTTACTTGGCCTGCCACTTCTGGCCTTAACAAGAACTGTGCCTGTGGTCTTCCATTTCCTCACTATGTTCCTCACAGTGGACACTGACAGCTTACATCTCTGCGATAGCTTTTTGCAGCCTTCCCCTAAACCATAATGTTGAACAATGTTTGTTTTCAGGTCATTTGAGAGTTGCTTTGAGGCCCCCATCTTGCCACTCTTCAGAGGAGAGTCAAAGAGAACAACAACTTGCAATTGGCCACCTTAAATACCTTTTCTCATGATTGGATTTACTTGTCTATGAAGTTCAAGGCTTAATGAGCTCACCAAACCATTTGTGTGTTCCAATTAATCAGCGCTAAGTAGTTACAGGTATTCAAATCAACAGAATGACAATGGTGCCGAAATCTTTGCATAGCTTATTTTTCACATCTGATTTAATTTCATACAACTTAATATTGCTACACTAAAAATCTTTGTCTGGACAATACCCCAGTACTCCGCTTTTATTAGAAAATGAATGGCATGCCACTGTGATAATTTTCTGGTGACGACAGAGTAAATTATTATGCAGCCTCAGAGGTGTGCCCAAACTTTTTCATACGACTGTATATATATATATATATATATCCTTCCTTTTCACTCTCATTATCTATATATCTCTCCTTTACCATATCCCCTTCTCTTTCTCTCCTCTATCTCTCTCTGTTTTTCCCCTCTCTATCTGTCGTTCTCTCTCTCTCTATCTCCTCCACTCCCATCCCCCTCTCTCTGTCAGTCCTGTAAGAAATGTCAGGTTATTGATTGTGTCGTTAGTTCCTAGACAGGGTTGTTACATAATGCCTTCCTATTGTCTTCCATCTATAACAGAGGCTGGCTGCTGGCAGGGGATACACACACACACACACACACACACACACACACACACACACACACACACACACACACTGACAGATGCATCTCTACGGTGTGTCAACAAAGTTACGTTTGTTGCTTTTTAGGAAATATAAATGCATCTGTAGATAATAACAGAAACATGTAGGGTGTAGGCCGATACCAGATATATATATTTAGATATTTATGTTCCGTAAAAAGGAATGAAATAGAAATGGAATAATAATATATCGTTTAATAGAAAGAACATGCTCTGGGTATGCTACAGTGTGGTGGAGTTGTGGAATTCAATTTCATCCCTTCACAGCACAATGAGAAAGATGAATCCATTAACTCGTCTCAGTCCTTTCCATTGATCTGCCTGATGATTAATAGCTAAAGAGGCCTGTCACAACAAGGGCATAACTTGGCGTGTCTTCTCCTCTCCGCCGTGGCTTGGCCTTCCGGTAATGAGCCTTTTGTTCTCCGCTCAGTGTGCCGATCTGCCAGCAGATTGCTCTGAGGCTCTTATTTATCCTGCTTCTGTTGGCTTTACCAAACGGAATTCACACTATCTAAAAATAGAGACCTGGAAATTAGAACGGCATGCTGGTGATAACAAAAAGACGAAGGAGGATGAGATCACAATGAACAGGGCCTCCCGAATGGCTCAGCAGTCTAAGGCACTGCATCGCAGCGCTAGAGGCGTCACTAAAGACCCAGGTTCGATGCCGGGCTGTATCACAACCGGCCGTGGTCGGGGGTCCCATAGGGTTGGCGCACAATTGGCCCAGCGTCGTCCGGGTTAGGGGAGGGTTTATCCGGGGGGTGGGCTTTACTTGGCACATTGTGCTCTAGCGACTCCCTGTGGTGGGCCGGGCGCCTGCAGGCTGACCTCGGTCGTCAGTTGAACGGCGTTTTCTCCGACACATTGGGCTGGTGTTAAGAAGCACGGTTTGGCGGGGTCATGTTTTGGGGGGACGCATGACTCGACCTTCGCCCCCCGAGCCCGTTGGGGAGTTGCTGCGATGAGACAAGATCGCAATTGGGGAGAATAAGGGGGTAAAAAAATAAAAATAATAATTAAATCACAATGAATGAAATTCAACATGGTACTGTGAGAGACCCACATGTAAAAAAGACAGAATCCAATTTCCATCACACTGACAGCCCACTAGGATGTTGCATGACCAGTCTACCCGATGTGTGACAGGATGGGCAAACACATAGTGATGAATATTTCATCTATACAGAAGGATAGGACAAGATAATAGGGCTGGAAAATCAATCAGAGATCATATCAAGATGTCCAGTAATGCCTGTGTGTGTTTGAACTGAATGCTAATGGCCTTCCTCTCCTGTGGCGTGAGAGTCTTACTGCTTCTCACCATTTCTCACTTCCATCGCTTAGTAACATCGTTAATTCACTTGTCTTCCCCCCCCTCGCTCTCTCTCTCTCTCTCTCTCTCTCCACTGGTTCCTCTGGTTCACACTGTCTACTGTCCACTTACAGAGAGAGAGAGAGAGTGTGAGTGTCAAACTGTCACACTTGGGCTGAGGATGTTATCCCATTAGCCACTTCACCCCAGGAAATATGGAGATGAGATTATAGGAGAAGAGGACAATAGTTGTCAATTTCCTGTCCAGCTCTGGATGAAAAATAGACCACAATATCCTGTGTCCAATTCTCCAACAGCGCAAAGGATGTAATTACATTTGAAGGGTCTACCCTTCGGATTCATACAATATTGATAACACTATACATCAAGTATTTCCATTTAGGAACGACATTATACGTTGACATTGTGTCAAGTATCTACCATATTTTACAATTGACTTACTATAGTATCCTTTGGTGCTAGCTAACCAATTCAATTTAGTGGACAATGGGATTTTTGACAACCAAGTAATTAACTGTGGTTGATCTGAGCTTGGAGTTAGAATGGAATGAGATGTGGATGAAACTGGTTGAAACAGAGGCTAATTTCCTGGACAAATAGGAACATTCCTAAATCATTGGAAACCTCTTCCAATCAAGGGTTACAGTGCCTTCAGAAAGTATTCACACCCCTTGACATTTTCCACATTTTGCTGTGTTACAGCCTGCATTTAAAATGGATTAAATTGAGATTGTTTTATCACTGGCCTACACACAATAGCCCATAATGTCAATGTGGAATGATGTTTTTGAATTTTTGTTTTTATGAAAAGCTAAAATGTCTTGAGTCAAGTATTCAACCCCTTTCTTTTGGCAAGCCTAAATAAGTTCAGGAGCAAAAATGTATAAGTTCTAAGACTCTCACTCTGTGTGCAATAATAGTGTTTAACATGATTTTTGAATGACTACCTAATCTCTGTACCCACACATTCAATTATCTGTAATTACAATTATCAGCCGAGAAGTGAATTTCAAACACAGACTGAACCACAAAGACCAGGGAGGTTTTCCAATGCCTCACAAAGAAGGGCACCTATTGGTAGATCGGTAAAAAAAAAAGCAGTCTTTGAATATCCCTTTGAGCATGGTGAAGTTATTAATTAAACTTTCGGCGTCCTTCCTAAATCAGTTGCTGAAGAGGAAGGAAACCGCAAAGGGATCTCACCATGAGGCCAATGGTGACTTTAAAACAGTTACAGTGAGGGAAAAAAGTATTTGATCCCCTGCTGATTTTGTACGTTTGCCAACTGACAAAGAAATTATCAGTCTATAATTTTAATGGTAGGTTTATTTTAACAGTGAGAGAGAGAATAACAACAAAAAAATCCAGAAAAACGCATGTACAAAATGTTACAAATTGATTTACATTTTAATGAGGGAAATAAGTATTTGACCCCCCTGCAAAACATGACTTAGTACTTGGTGGCAAAACCCTTGTTGGCAATCACAGAGGTCAGACGTTTCTTGTAGTTGGCCACCAGGTTTGCAAACATCTCAGGAGGAATTTTGTCCCACTCCTCTTTTCAGATCTTCTCCAAGTCATTAAGGTTTCGAGGCTGACGTTTGGCAACTCGAACCTTCAGCTCCCTCCACAGATTTTCTATTGGATTAAGGTCTGGAGACTGGCTAGGCCACTCCAGGACGTTAATGTGCTTCTTCTTAAGCCACTCCTTTGTTGCCTTGGCCATGTGTTTTGGGTCATTGTCATGCTGGAATACCCATCCACGACCCATTTTCAATGCCCTGGCTGAGGGAAGGAGGTTCTCACCCAAGATTTGACGGTACATGGCCCCATCCATCGTCCCTTTGATGCAGTGAAGTTGTCCTGTCCCCTTCGCAGAAAAACACCCCCAAAGCGTAATGTTTCCACCTCCATGTTTGATGGTGGGGATGGTATTCTTGGGGTCATAGGCACATCCCTCCTCCTCCAAACATAGCGAGTTGAGTTGATGCCAAAGAGCTCCATTTTGGTCTCATCTGACCACAACACTTTCACCCAGTTCTCCTCTGAATCATTCAGATGTTCATTGGCAAACTTCAGACGGGCATGTATATGTGCTTTCTTGAGCAGGGGGACCTTGCGGGCGCTGCAGGATTTCAGTCCTTCACGGCGTGGTGTGTTACCAATTGTTTTCTTGGTGACCATGGTCCCAGCTGCCTTAGGATCATTGACAAGACCCTCCCGTGTAGTTCTGGGCTGATTCCTCACCGTTCTCATGATCATTGCAACTCCACGAGGTGAGATCTTGCATGGAGCCCCAGGCCGATGGAGATTGACAGTTATTTTGTGTTTCTTCCATTTGCGAATAATTGCACCAACTGTTGTCACCTTCTCACCAAGCTGCTTGGCGATGGTCTTGTAGCCCATTCCAGCCTTGTGTAGGTCTACAATCTTGTCCCTGACATCCTTGGAGAGCTCTTTGGTCTTGGCCATGGTGGAGAGTTTGGAATCTGATTGATTGATTGCTTCTGTGGACAGGTGTCTTTTATACAGGTAACAAGCTGAGATTAGGAGTGCTCCCTTTAAGAGTGTGCTGCTAATCTCAGCTCGTTACCTGTATAAAAGACACCTGGGAGCCAGAAATCTTTCTGATTGAGAGGGGGTCAAATATTTATTTCCCTCATTAAAATGCAAATCAATTTATAACATTTTTGACATGCGTTTTTCTGGATTTTTTTGTTGTTATTCTGTCTCTCATTGTTCAAATAAACCTACCATTAAAATTATAGACTGATAATTTGTTTGTCATTGGGTAAACGTACAAAATCAGCAGGGGATCAAATACTTTTTTCCCTCACTGTACAGAGTTTAACGGCTGTGATATAGCTAGAGGACTCCTGATATCTCCAGGAGTGATAAGTTTAATTTTTGTAGAAAGCATAATTTTTTCATAATCTGTTGTTGGTCTAGTACTGTCTTCTTGCTAGCTAGGGACATCTACTTTAAGTGCTGCCTGTCTTCCCAGTAGCCTACTTGGTGTGTGAACGGCTGACTGCTCATAACTTGCAGATTATTGTTGACACATGAAACAGCATTAAGGGGCAGGGCAATTTGTGACTGTTGTGGTTTTGGTAATCAGTGTCGTCAAAACTAAAACCGACGCCGAAACAAAGACAGTTCTGCCGAGTTGTTCAAGGAAGGAAAGAGAGGAAGGCTCCACACCACTCTCTCACTTGAGTATCTTACCTCGTTATTTACAGACTTTCATTTTGCTCTTTTGTAGCTTTGGCAACTATGTATATTCCAGTTCACTGCCCTCCCTGTATGTTTTACAGATGCTCCCCACCCCTTGGCTGCAACCCTTCTAATTTAGTGTACCTTGTGCGCACAACCGGCAGCATTTGGATTTGCCGATCTGTGGACAACAAGGCCGAGTTCATTTTAACCTATGCTGCTCTTTAGTTCCTAGACTTTTTGACGGAGACATGGATCACCCTAGAGAACACTGCTATTCCAGCTGCTCTCTCTTCATCTGACTATGTTTTCTCTCATAGTCTGCGGTGGTGGCACAGGGCTAACTGGAGATTTTCTCTTTTCTCCCTCTCCATCTCCTCATTTAAATTCCATGCTGTCACTGTCACTTGTCCACTAAAGCTTAACATTGCTGTCATGTATTGCCCACCAGGTGCCCTTAGAGAATTCCTCAATGAGCTTGACACGTTGATAAGCTAATTTACAGATGATGGCTGACCGCTCTTCGTACTGGGCGACTTCAACCTCCCGACGTCTGCCTTTAATACATTTCTATCCAACTATTTCTTTCCCCTCCTTGCCTCTTTTGACCTCACCCTATCCCAGTCCCCTCCCACTCACAAGGCAGGCAATACGCTTGACCTCATTTTTACTAGAGGCTGTTTGCCTACTAATCTCACGGCAACCCCCTTCCAGGTCTCTGATCACTACTTTGTTTCCTTTTCTGTCTCCCTTTTGTCCAACCCTAGCCACTCAGCCCCTACCCAGATGGTCATGCGCAGGCGCAATCTTCGCTCTCTCTCTCCCACTACTCTCTCCTGCGCTAAATTCTTCTCCCTCCTGTCTCCTGATTCTGCCTCTTCGACCCTACTCTCCTCCCTTTCCTCATCCTATGACTCTGTCCCCTTTCCTCCTGGCCGGCTCAGCCCTCCCCTCCCGCTCCGTGTCTGAGTGACTCATTGCGAGCTTACAGAACAGGGCTGTGGGCAGCTGAGCGGAAATGGAGGAAAGCTAAACTTCCGGAGTACCTATCATCCATTCACTCCCTCCTCTCTACCTTATCTTCCTCTGTATCTACTGCTAAAGCCACTTTCTTTCACTCTTAATTTCAAGCTTCTGCCTCTAACCCTAGGAAACTATTTTCCACCTTCTCCCTCCTTAATCATCCACCCCTCCACCTCCCTCCATCTCTGCAGATTACTTTGTCACACACTTTGAAAAGAAGGTTGACTACATCCGCTCCTCATTCAAGCAACCTATTGAATCCACTGGTCCCACTCACACAGAACTACCCTTCGCAATGACCTCTTTCTCACCTCTTTCTCCAGATGAAATCCTGCGACTAGTGAGGTCCGGCCACCCAACAACTTGCCCACTCAACCCCATCCCCTCCTCCCTTCTCCAGACCATCTCTAGAGACCTTCTCCCATTTCTCACTTCCCTCATCCACTCATCCCTGACCACTGGCTGCATCCCCTCTGACTTCAAAATGGCCCAAGTTGCTCCCCTCTTCAAGAAAAAAACACTTGACCCCTCTGGTATTCCTCCTTTCTTTTCTTTCCAAAGCACTTGAGTGAATCTCTGACCAACTCTCTCGCTATCTCTCTCAGAACGATCTTCTTGACCCTAACCAGCCAGGTGTCAAGACTGTTCACTCAAACGAGACCGCTTTTCTCTGTGTCACAGAGGCTCTCCGCACTGCCAAAGCTGACCTCTCCTCTGTTTTCATGCTCCTAGATCTATCCGCTGCCTTCGACACCGTGAACCATCAGATCCTAGTGATAGAGAAACAAAGCTTCCTGAAGCATTGACGCTTTCCAGCCAATTGTGTCGAAAATAACTTCATTACTCAAGGCTTTGATCAACAGAGTACACTAGTGGCACCAGCTGGTCAAAATAATTTAGAACAGCCAAGTATTATATATATATATATATATATATATATATATATATATATATATATATATATAGATCGTCCCACACCTCGTAGCGCGTACACAGGGTAGCCTTTTTTCTTCTTCTACCAAACCCATGCCAAACCAATCAGGTGGTTGTTCGACAAAATGAAGCTTCGAACATCATTGATCACGTGCTTCTGATAAAGTGATACAGGCATCAGCTTCGAAGTAAACTGCTTTAGTGATTCTGACGCATGCTCCGGAGCTCCAGTATCAATTGTAACAGAGGATATCTCCGCACCACGTACTCTCACTACTGGTGTCCCCCAGGGCTCAGTTCTAGGCCCTCTCCTCTACATACACCAAGTCACTCAGCTCTGACATATCCTCACAAGGTCTCTCCTATCATTGCTATGTGGATGACACTTAAATACTTCTCTCCTTCCCCCCACTTCTGACACCCAGGTGGCGACATACATATCTGCGTGCCTGGCAGATATCTCCAACACCTCTCCATCACGGGAATCAATTTAATCAATTTTGATTTCAGGCTGTAACACAACTAAATAAGTCAAGGGGTATGAGTACTTTCTGAAGGCTCTGTATTAGCTGTTTCAGATTGTCCTCGTTGAATTCCACAGGACAGCCAGGATAATCTGGGAACAAATCGACTTCAATAACTATGGTTGGACTTCCTGAGGATTCCTCTCATCTGAAAGGAATCGTCTCAAATGAGATCATATTGACATCCTATTCCCCATACTAGTGCGCTACACTGTTACCCTCGCTGTATTAATCAACAGTATGATACTGTATAAACTGAACACAGTAGATTACCGTAGAATGCACAGTAAAATATTGCACATTTGTTTTACAGCACGCTGTGAAGCCGAAATCACACGGAGAGACGCCCATCAACGGCGTGAAATTTGTGCACTGCGTAGCGTATGCCAACGCAACGTCATGAAAATCCATAAATGCTATTTAGCCCCTGGGAGTTATTGTTGTGAGTTTCTTTTGACCTTAGATGTCCTACGGGAGCCACCGTACCAGGGATAAACAGCTGTTGTTTTGCTAGCTCATGAGGATGTTGTTTCTAATAAACCCAAGCTGTATATAAACAACTACGTATAGTTCTTTCTACATAAACAGTATTCCCTCTTGAAATCCTCAAGCCATAACCTGTCTAGGCTATGTGATCAAAATCAACACAGGCAGGCTGCATTTGTTTTCAAATATACTGTATATAGCATATTTGATTGATACATCTTAGTTTACAGCCCAATACATTAAAAGGTCCTGAACAGTCATACTGAAAAGTACTTTTTCTCTCATGGTTAGTTTGAAGAGAACGGCTGAGTGGGCGGGTAGCTTACGTTCATGAGCTCGCCTTGACTGACAGCTGTTTGAAACATCTATGTCAAGCAACTTGGATGCAGTGAGCAGTGTTGTGGTAAAATCATCTCAAGCACATTTGGTGATATAGACACCAAAAATCAAACAACATTGAAATTGCATCAAATGATATAACGTGTTCTTCTACAGTATATCTCTCGTTTGGCATGTCTCTTGTGATGCAGTTCACAGCAGCACTGATGGATGTATTGACTTGACAACTGCGTCAGTTTTGAAATACCCTTCCCTCCCTTTTGTTCCATGCTGGCTGAAGACCTAGCTAGCCAGTAACTAGCTAACACCAGACACAGATGAAGACCTAGCTAGCCAGTAACTAGCTAACACCAGACACAGATGAAGACCTAGCTAGCCATTAACTAGCTAACACCAGACACAGATGAAGACCTAGCTAGCCAGTAACTAGCTAACACCAGACACAGATGAAGACCTAGCTAGCCAGTAACTAGCTAACACCAGACACAGATGGAGACCTAGCTAGCCAGTAACTAGCTAACACCAGACACAGATGAAGACCTAGCTAGCCAGTTACTAGCTAACACCAGACACAGATGAAGACCTAGCTAGCCAGTAACTAGCTAACACCAGACACAGATGAAGACCTAGCTAGCCAGTAACTGGCTAACACCAGACACAGATGAAGACCTAGCTAGCCAGTAACTAGCTAACACCAGACACAGATGAAAGGGGAAACATAGAAGTATCTTTGCCATAGATAAATAAGGTAAACCTTTAATTATATTTGCTGACACCATGCAGTCAAATTTTGGCACCAGTAGAGTAGCTATCTAGCTATATAAACCACGCCCCTCTGCAAACACACATTCTCCGATGTTGGTTACAAGGCGGTACTTATTTAAATTAGGTGAGAGAACACGATGTTACCATTGGTGCATTAAAATCAGAGTTAAGGTGATGTCACATTGAGCCCTTAATAATGAATCCAAGTGTTTGACATGGGGGAGGGGACCAGTAACTTTATGATCAAACTTTATCAATGTAGAAGGTTTGATCTGGTTTCCTTAAAATATAATCTATGACAAACATGACGTTGACTGTTCATGAGCTTCAACAAAGGCTTCTAAATTGACAGTGACTAAATTGACAGTGACTTAAAAGGACATGGCTTGCAGCGATGGGACAAGACTCTAACTACCAATTGGATATCACGAAAATTGGGGAGAAATAGGGCTATAAAGTACAGCAACAAAAAAAAACAAGGACATGGCCACTCAACCGTTAAAGGTTTGAGACGTGATGCCACATATCACTTAAACTGGTTCAGCACTCTCACTAACAGGTGCAACAAATATATCCTCGTACAAGACACGCCTGAAACCTTGTCAGCTAATTCACATTTGAGTCATTTAGCAGACGCTCTTATCCAGAGCGATTTACAGTTAGTGAGTGCATACATTTTTCATACTGGCCCCCTGTGGGAAACGAACCCACAACCCTGGCGTTGCAAGCGCCATGCTCTACCAACTGAGCTACAGGGGACCTACTAATGAGAAACAACACTACCCACTAGTGTTCAAAAGGTTTTTGGCGCTCCAAAAATGTGGTATGGGACTGTATTCTGAATTACAGTAAAAAACTGGCAGCAATTGGCTAATAAGATCAATTTATTTGTTTTTTTCCTAAGTTAATTTACAAGTTACATTTCTAAACAATTTAGTTAAAATTCTAAATAATAAACAACTCAAACAATAGGTAATTAATCAAATTTGCGCTAATCTAAAGAAATACCAAAAATAACGCATTCAATTCTAAAATAATCATCAGTCCATCAGTTAGTTAATCAGTCAGTCAGTCAGTCAGTCATGGTTGGTCTGGTGGAGTGGTTGACGTGTGTTTGTGTCTTTGGTAAGGGGTGGGGTCTGTACTGGGCTGGGCTGGCAGTTGCTGGATGGAGGTGGCAGTTGTGGTTGGTCAGTGCTGTGTCTAGGGTTGGCGCTGGTGTTAGGCCTGGGGCTGGGGCCTGGGAAAACCTGGGTTGATGTTGGGGCCGGGATGGAAATCGTGTTGGTACCAGGGCTGGAAAACCAGGGGTTGGTGCTGGGTCTGGTGCTGTGGGCCTGGGAGAAACAGGAACTGGGTCTGGGTCGGGATCTGTAGAGGGGAGGAAGAACAACCTGAGGAGCAAGCAGACACACAAGCATAACTGCGGGAAGTAGGGATGATTATCAACTGGGCATGGCACCTTCCACTGTCGGGAGAAGGAGCGGAGCAGGCCCTACTGTCGGGAGAAGGAGCGGAGCAGGCCCTACTGGTCGGGAGAAGGAGGGGAGCAGGCCCTACTGGTCGGGAGAAGGAGCGGAGCAGGCCCTACTGTCGGGAGAAGGAGCGGAGCAGGCCCTACTGGTCGGGAGAAGGAGCGGAGCAGGCCCTACTGGTCGGGAGAAGGAGGGGCAACGGGGGAAAACATTCTAAAAAGTATATGCCCCCCTACACTTAGAAAAAAAAGTGTTCCCAAAGGGTTATTTGGCTGTCCCCATAGAATAATCATTTTTGGTTCCAGGTATAGCCACAGGAAGTAGGTGTGCTGAGGGTGCTGCAGCATCCCCTGAAAAAAAAAAAAATAATAAAAATATTAAGACAAATAATATTGTTTGAAAAAATATTTTTTCACAAAAGTAGTGCACTGGGCCTTTACTAGTATTAAGGACCGGTATATAAGTCTGCAGCACAGGCAAAAAATAAATTCAGCATCTCTGCTTTGGCAAAAAAAAAAGGTCGTTGTTTAATTAAGAACAGTATCTTGCAGGATTCACTTGTTGGAATTGAGTTGTTGGCCTGTCCCTTTCTCTGAGATTATCATTCTAATGGCATTCAGAAAGAACAAAACCCTGTCCTCAAACATTTACATCAAAAGGTGCAAAGTTATGGGCAAAGACACAAAACATCCATATCAAATTCAATATTTTTCTTGATCAAATAACATGGAAAACAACCACTATTTGTGCAGTTTTAATTTACCATCCTTATAAACCACTTAATGTAAATGTACATTGCTGTTTGCACATAGGCTGGTCATCTAAGATTGTACCCGTAGACTTTCCATCACCATGAAGAAAAACAATGTACAATACAGTAATTGAGTCACTGAGACATGAAGTGGTTTGTGATGATGTGGCTAAGTTGTTAGAGCAGGGTGCTTGAATGCTAGTGTTGTGGGTTTGATTCTCAAGGGGCACCAGTTTGAAAATGTATGCACTCCACTGTAAATTGCTCTGGATGAGAGCGTCTATGGAAAAGGAATGAATAGACCATTTCAGTTTCCACATAGAAATAAGTTGCATTTGCAAAGTATTTCAAGAAACTGTAAAACAAAGTATTTTTATATTCCACAAGTATTGTCACATTAATTGTTTTTGTACAGATAATTATCAGACTCAAGTTACAAATGCTGGTAAATACTCAAATACATTTAGTTAAAAAAATAAATCACAAAAGTAGTGCACTGGGTCTTTACAAGTCCTTTATTAACAGACCGATATAGACGTCTTCAGCGTGGGCAATATTTATTTCTGGATTATTTTTTTTTACAGTGTACTTTCCACCAGAGCATATGCATCTCAAATTACACCCTATTCCCCATTCTAGTACACTACTTTCCACCAGAGCCCTATGTGTCCCTGTGCGTCTCAAATTACACCCTATTCCCCATTCTAGTACACTACTTTCCACCAGAGCCCTATGTGTCCCTGTGCGTCTCAAATTACACCCTATTCCCCATTGGGTCAAATTAGTGCACTATCCTAGGGGAATATGGTATGGCTCTGGTCACAAGTAATGCCCTGTATAGGGAATAGATGTGTGATTTGAGATGTGTCCCATATTTCCTCAGAGTATTAAGAGAATCTGGAGAAGGTAAGGCCTTTAGTAACCAGGGTTACCACTATTCTGCTGACTGCTAGGTGCTAGACAAATGGCAGAAGGGGTAATACAGTTGAAGTCGGAAGTTTACATACACCTTAGCCAAATACATTTAAACTCAGTTTTTCACAATTCCTGACATTTAATCCTAGTAAAAAATCCCTGTCTTAGGTCAGTTAGGATCACCAGTTTATTTTAAGAATGTGAAATGTCAGAATAATAGTAGAGAGAATGATTTATTTCAGCTTTTATTTCTTTCATCACATTCCCAGTGGGCCAGAAGTTGACATACACTCAATTTGGTAGCATTGCCTTTAAATTGTTTAACTTGGGTCAAACGTTTCGGGTAGCCTTCCACAAGCTTCCCACAATAAGTTGAGTGAATTTTGGCTCATTCCTCCTGACAGAGATGATATAACTGAGTCAGGTTTGTAGGCCTCCTTGCTCGCGCACGCTTTTTCAGTTCTGCCCACACATTTTCTATAGGATTGAGGTCAGGGCTTTGTGATGGCCACTCCAATACCTTGACTTTGTGGTCCTTAAGCCATTTTGCCACAACTTTGGAAGTATGCTTGGGGTCATTGTCCATTTGGAAGACCCATTTGCGACCAAGCTTTAGCTTCCTGACTGATGTCTTGAGATGTTGCTTCAATATATCCACATAATTTTCCTTCCTCATGATGCCATCTATTTTGTGAAGTGCACCAGTCCCTCCTGCAGCAAAGCACCCCCACAGCATGATGCTGCCACCCCCGTGCTTCACAGTTGGGATGGTGTTCTTCGTCTTGCAAGCCACCCCCTTTTTCCTCCAAACATAACGATGGTCATTATGGCCAAACAGTTCTATTTTTGTTTCATCAGACCAGAGGACATTTCTCCAAAAAGTATGTTTTTTTTTCTGAGGTCTTGGCTGATTTCTTTTGATTTTCCCATGATGTCAAGCAAAGAGGCACTGAGTTTGAAGGTAGGCCTTTAAATACATCCACAGGTACACTTCCAATTGACTCAAATTATGTAAATTAGCCTATCAGAAGCTTCTAAAGCCATTTTCCAAGCTGTTTAAAGGCACAGTCAACTTAGTGTATGTAAACTTCTGACCCACTGGAATTGTGATACAGTGAATTATAAGTGAAATAATCTGTCTGTAAACAATTATTGAAAAAATTACTTGTGTCATGCACAAAGTAGATATCCTAACCGACATGCCAAAACAATAGTTTGTTAACAAGACATTTGTTGAGTGGTTGAAAAACTCCCTTGATTGATTGTTGAGAATTGCAGCCACTTACAGCCGGAGTGAAGCTGTCCCAGAGGGATAAACCGTTCCCATCCATTCCCCCTGGAATAAAGATCCCACTGCCACTATCATTTGGATATGGGAAAGTTTTACTGGAAATAAAGCTTTGTATTTTAAGTGGGGGATTTTTGGAGCATAGTAAAGGTTTCCCTTACAATATCACTTTAATTTGCATACACATGACCTGACAGGAATATTAAAGAATATAAAATTAAAGAATATAAGGAATATACAGACTAAATACAAAAATTCATTTTGATGGATTTTTGTCTTGGTGTTGAACAAGGCTAAAACTACAACAACACACGTCAGGGGGGTTATGACAGGTGGATGGGGGTGATCGCTTTGAGCAAACATATGTTACTTTGTATATAGGACCTTTAAATTCTGATGAGACTTGACGTTGCTTGTACTTCTGGAGACCCTGATGACGCCAAAGCGCTTGGCTTGCGTTCATATATTTTTTTTTTTACCTCCTTGGTGACTCAATTGTTGCTTCCTGGTTTATTTTGGTGGTTCTGGGCTGTTATCAGCCGTATGTCCGTGGGTAAATCTGTCAAACAGAGACAGATGGAGCGGTCAAGGTTTAGGTAACAGGTTTAGCAGGATGATCATGATGCAGTCATTTCCCACATAACACAACAGTAGTTACCCCCTTCTTATCTAGCAGGCTCTTATGAAGCAACACAAACACAGCAACTTAGCCTTTGTTGCCCAACAACGTATTTAGCCAGATTAAATGAAAGACAAAAGAAAATATCATTTTCTGTCAATGTATTTCGCAGGATTTAATCAAAAGAAGATGGAAAATATTGTTTCTTTGCCCAACTTTGTATTTAGCCAGATTTAACGTGCTATTCTATTGCATAGTGACTATGATATCCTGGTTTTTAGTCCAGTCTTATCACTGGTTACCAAAACAATGTGATTGACCTCTACCTCTATGACCCCTCTATGGGTTATACACAACCAGATTCTTGACATCTTATTTTAGAAAGGCCGTTCTCTGTAGCAGTAAATGTGTTTCTGCATTATGCAAAAGTTATTCTCCGACTTCTTCATCATTGCCAGAAATAATTGGAAACATCAACAAGCTCCAGGCTAACTCTTGGCACGGCAACCAGCACTCTGCGTGCGCTCATTTCATTTCTTAAGATTCTCTTTTCACTTTGAAGAAGAAGTGACAGGAAAACCAACCCAACCCAGAAGTCAGACGTTATCAAAATGAATTATTTTTGGTGTCTTAGCAGCAGAAGAAGAAGAAGAGGTAGATTACTTTCTCGTTCTCAAAGATTCATTTCACTTCTTAGAAGATGACAGACCAAAGAGGGACTGAGTGTCAATCCATCGCACACCTCATTGTCCTTTTGACCCACTGTTTTCACCAAGATGCATCTCTGTACACTGTAAAACAAATTTCCTGTAAAATGTACAGAAACTTACTGGCCGCAATTGGCCAGTTCATTACTGTAATTTATTTTACAGTACAGCTACTGCAATCCATTTTAAGGTAATCCATTTTACGGTACCAAAAATGTTACTGTAATCTAATTTATAGAATATTACTGGAATTACCCATGCAGCAACATATTGCCCAGTGTTCTTTGGGAGTTTTCATTTTTACATTTACATTTACATTTTGGACATTTAACGGGGGCTCTTGTCCTTAGCAACTTACGTGCATTCAACTAAGGTTGATAAAAAAAATATCACAGTCATAGCAAGTAAAACATTTCTGTAACAGTTACTGAAAATGTTATTGTAGTTACAGATTGGTCTTCAAAATAATTGTAATTAAAACAAGATATCTTATATTTCTCTGACTATTTCTGGGTAGTGGCAATACAATACTGAGATATTCACGGTAACTTAATGCCAGAGCAATGAAACACAGTAAAAGTTACAATCTACTGTATAAACTGTTATTTCAACAGTATTTTACTGTACTTTCAAGGGGTTAGAGCAAGCAGGTTTGCTGTAGGAATGTGCATATTACTATATTACTATATTATGTTTTTATGTACACAGAGATATAATCTATTATTTAATACTAGGTGTTTTATATCACTTGGACATCTAGAGGCCTAAAAAAAGACTGCCATTAACTCTGGAGAATTGCCCTGCTAAATTCCAGGAGTGTGACGGTTTCTGGTCTGGCGGTTGTTGTTGCTGTTGCTGCTACTGCTGCTCCCTGGCGATTGGCGGCTCAGTCCTCGGCAGCCTCCTCGTTGGGGATTAGCGTCAGCCTCACCCGGGCATCTCGTTCAGGTGGGGGATGGTGGTGGTTTTTGGGTCTGGTCATTGGTCTGCTTTCGGTCCTGCAAGGAGTGAAAGGACACACCTCAGGTCGGGCCAAAGGCAAGCCACTGTTACCTTTCATTGTCCATCCAAAGAAAATGATAGTGAGAGAGAGAGGGTTGAGAGAGGGATACGACCATAGAAAATCTCCACCATGCATAATGAAGAGAAACCAGAGTGTAATTAAAGGTTTGAGACTTGCTGCCACTCTGATCTGTCCCGTATATACACTGAACAAAAATATAAATGCAACATGCAATAATTTCAAAGATTTACAGTTACAGTTCATATAAGGAAATCAGTCAATTGAAATAAATTAATTAGGCCCTAATCTATAGATTTCACATGACTGGGAATACAGATATGTATCTGTTAGTCACAGATACCTTTAATAAAACAGGTAGGGGCATGGATCAGAAAACCAGTCAGTATCTGGTGTGACCACCATTTGCCTCATACAGCACATATAGTAGATCAGGCTGTTGATTCTGGCCCGTGAAATGGCTGTGCGAAGTTGCTGGTTATTGGCGGGAACTGGAGCACGCTGCCATACTGTTGCGTGAATTATTTATCAAACTATTCTGTGTCTCTGTGCGTCTCCCAAAAGGTTGTAAGTCTTTTGGGATTTAAGTAACGGACAGAGTCCCGATCTGCACAGTCAGAGATATTTATTAATTGAGAATTCTGTCATCACAATTTCAGAGTCCATCTTTTATACTCATACGTCATACAAAAAAATCCCTCCCCTCTGTAGGCGGGCTGTAGTTTTCCACTCTAAAACTGCTCTCCTGACCATCAGTTCACACACACACACAGATATACTCACATGCATACACACAAACATACACACACACACACATGCATCCACACACTCATACATACACACTTTCTTATCATAGCCTACTCTCTGCATTCCTCAGTTATTGCCGTTCTCACAATATTCTGCACCATGTTTTCATAACAGTTTCTCCCCTCCCTAAATTGGGAGGCCTCTTTATCTTGTCTGTAGACAGTTCTTGTGGTCCTCTGTAGCTCAGCTGGTAGAGCACGGCGCTTGTAACGCCAAGGTAGTGGGTTCGATCCCCGGGACCACCCATACACAAAAAATTTATGCACGCATGACTGTAAGTCGCTTTGGATAAAAGCGTCTGCTAAATGGCATATTATTATTATTATTATAGTTCTCCTTGTCCTTTGTCTGGCCTAACTCTTACTCACATTGCTGAGTCTTTACTGGTCCTACACTCACACATTTCTAACACATTATACACCGTTTCAGGGTGTAATAATTAGTCATTAATAATTAATCTATCACATACACGTCGATCCAGAGCATCTCAAACATGCTCAATGGGTGACATGTCTGGTGAGTATGCAGACCATGGAAAAACTGAGACATTTTCAGCTTCCAGGAATTGTGTACAGATCTTTGCGACATGGGGCCGTACATTATAATGCTGAAACATGATGGCGGCGGATGAATGGCACGTCAATGGACCTCAGGATCTCGTCACAGTATCTCTGTACATTCAAATTGCCATCAATAAAATGCAATTGTGTTTGTTGTCCGTAGCTTATGCCTGCCCATACCAAAACCCCACTGCCACCATGGGGCACTCTGTTCACAACATTGGCTTCAGCAAACCGCTCGCCCACACAACGCCATACACGCTGTCTGCCATCTGCCCGGTACAGTTCAAACCGGGATTCATCCGTGAAGAGCACGCGTCTCAGCATGCCATTAACCATGGAAGGTTAGCATTTGTCCAATGAAATCGGTTACAATGCTAAACTGCAGTCAGTTCAAGACCCAGGTGAAGACAACTGGCATGCAGATGAGCTTCCTTGAGACGGTTTCTGACAGTTTGTGCAGAAATTCTTTGGTTGTGCAAACCTACTGTTTCATCATCTGTCCGGGTGGCTGGTCTCAGATGATCCCGCAGGTGAAGAAGCCAGATGTGGAGGTCCTGGGCTGGCGTTGTTACACTTGGTCTGCGGTTGTGAGGCCAGTTGGAGGTGGCTTAGGGTAGAGAAATGAACATTAACTTATCTGGAAACAGCTCTGGTGCACATTCCTGCAGTCAGCATGCCAATTGCACTCTCCTTCAAAACTTTACACATCTGTTGCATTGTGTTGTATGAAATTTTTGAGTGGCCTTTTATTGTCCCCAGCACAAGGTGCACTCGTGTAATTATCATGCTGTTTAATCAGCTTCTTGATATGCCACACCTGTCAGGTGGATGGATTCCCTTGGCAAAGGAGAAACAGGGATGTAAACAAATAAAAAGGTCAAAAAGGAAAAAAAGCTTTTTGACCTTACAGACATTTTCTGGGCTCTTTTAGGTCAGCTTATAAAACATGGGACCAACACTTTATATGTTCTGTTTATATTTTTGTTCAGTGTACACATAATTGATAGAAACCACTACCACATATCACTTAAACTGATACAGCACTCTCGCTAACGGGTGCAACAAATATAACCTCTTACAAGACACACCTCAAATTATGTGAATAAGTGAGAAACAACAATACCATGCAACCATTAGTGCTCAAAACGTTTTTGGCGCTGCAAAAATGTGGTATGGTAATGTATTCGGAATTACAGTAAATTACTGGCAGTAATTGGCTAGTAAGTTGCTGTAGAGTTTTATGACAAAGTTTGTAGAACTCTTAAAATACAATCTATTACCGTATTCTGTGGGTGTACAGCATTCTCAGTCACAGGTGCAACAAATATAGCCTCTTACAAGACACACCTTAAAATATGTTAATGAGCCAGAGACTCTTTCCCCGCCCACAACATTTTCCCACAATGAACCATAATCAATACTCAAAAACACATTTACAGTATTTTACTGTGCATTCTACGGTAATCTACTGTATTCAGTTTACACAGTATCATTACTGATACAATTACAAAAAGGCTAACTGTATTAAGTAGGCTCTATCAGTTTGATCTCAGGGGACTTTGTGTCCTTCCTAAAACGATGTAACGACCTCTTCTATTTTCACATGAGCAGTGTCGAGGAGACAGAGGCTTCTTTCAGAGTGAACTTCGATTACACTTAGTTCTCCGATACGTGGACAATTTGTCAGCCGGCAGGATGTGGGTCTAGACTCTAGTGAGAGATTAAGCAGATCTGATAGGTGTGGGCTAGGCTGGGGAGAGGACTGGAAACCCCATAATAATTACATGCATAAACTCGCCCTTAAAAAGGTCTGTGTGTACCCGAATCTTCCTGAATTAGTCGCCTGTCACTTCCAGTTAGAGAACCCTTCCTAGGCCTGACCCTCAGAACACTACCCACATCACAGAAGCGTAATTGTGAAGCGTCCCTCTCCCCCGCGGTCAGCCCGGCCGTTCCAAATTGAATTCAAAGTAAATAAATCAATCAACAGGAGGTAGATTAGGAGCGAGAACGGAGTCGGCTTTGTTTGCCTCCCATAATCCAACGTGGACCTATAATAATACAACCTTCCAGTCTGACTGCGTGCCCGCCTCGTCTTCACTTTGCTCTACTCCCCCCCCCCCGCATTTTAATGAACATTCAAATGTCAGCCCACAACAGACGAGGGAGAGGAGAGAGGAAGGAAGATGAAAAGGGAGGAAGAGGAGGGGGGATGAGGGAGGAAGGATTAAGGGGGTAGAAGAGAAAGGAGTGCGGGGCGAAGAGAGAGGCTTGAGGGGAGTGGAGGAGATGCACAAAAGGCCGCAGGTAGGATTCTGACTTAGTATGCAACAGAAGGTGTGTCTGAGGAGAGGAGGCTTCTCTGTTTAGGAAGAAAGACGGAGGGGAAGGGACACAGACAGAACACACGTGGTTTGGACATTGCCACTGTGGTCGTACCAGGTCTCGACAACCATGTGACTGCTGCAGACAGTCCTTAGAGGAGACAGGAAATAGACCCAGTCATGTTTGAGATGGAGATATTGGGTTATTTTAATTCACTTTTTTGATGTTTTTTTATTATTTTTTTATTTACTTTCTTTATTCCTTTTTAATAGCATGGATAATAAGGAGAAACAGAAACGGACATTTATATTGTGCTACATGTCATTTAGGGTGCGTTTCAACAAGCGTCAGTAATAAAGTTCAGTCAATTTCAGTCATGTTATATCGCCTCAGTTGTCTCAGATTCAGTTGCGATCATTCAAACGAAACCCCCGCTGTGTTGTGAGAGAGATAACCTCGCAGTTTTGTGAGAGAGATAACCCTGCTGTGTTGTGAGAGAGATAATACTGCTGTGTTGTGTGAGAGATAACCAGTAGCTTAGCAGACACACACACACACACACACACACACACACAGTATTGTATAACTGACCTCGTGGGGACACACAATTCCGTCCCATTCAAAATCCTATTTTTCCTAACCCCTAACCCTAAACCTTACCCTAACCCTAACCTTAACCTTCGCCCTAAATCTAACCCCAGCCTTGACCCAAAAACCTAACGTTAACCCTAACCCTAGCTCCTAACCCTAAACCTAATTCTAACCCTAACACTAATTCTTACCTTAACCCTGAACCCCCTAGAAATAGCATCTGACCTTGTGGGGACTAACAAAACTTCCCCAGTTGGTCAAATTTGTGTTTGTTTACTATTCTTTCAGGGACTTCTGGTCCCCACAAGTATAGTTAAAGACGTACACACACACACACACACACACACACACACACACACACACACACACACACACACACACACACACACACACACACACACACACACACACACACACACACACACACACACACACACACACACACTGTACTGGGGACATGACATTACACATAACCGATCAAAGGTACCGATCTCTGTGAAGTCCACCTCATCTCTAATCAGTACATCTCTGTGAAGTCCAACTCATCTCAAATCATCAGACTGACACAAAAGACTTCACAGAAACCTACTGAAAGAGAGGGGAACACCACCACTGTCACGCCCTGGCTCTGGGGACTCTTGTATGTTGAGCCAGGGTGTTAGTTTCTTTGTGTAGTGTCTATGTTTTGTGTTCTATGTTCAGTTTCTAGTTCATGTGTTTTCTAGGTTGGCCGGGGTGGTTCTCAATCAGAGGCAACGAGAATCAGCTGTTGCTTGTTGTCTCTGATTGGGAACCATACTTAGGCAGCCTGTTGTGCACTTGTGTTTTGTGGGATCTTGTTCCGTGTTGGTTTGTGTTCATGACCGAGGACTTCACGTTTCGTTTTGTTGTTTTGTATCTTGTATTGTGTTGCTAGTACACTATTAAAGAAGATGTACGCGTATCACGCTGCGCCTTGGTCCGTTGCTTACGACGATCGTGACAGAAGATCCCACCAAAACAGGACCAAGCAGCGTTTCCAGGAGCAAACGCCGGGTAAGGAGCTGGAGAGGTTGGCAATGGCCCAGGTGGGCCAATGGTGGTCCTGGGAGGACATGTTCGCGGGTAAAGGGCCATGGGCTAAAGTTAAAGCCCTGGCGAGAGAGGAGGTACGGCGCCAACAGTGTCGTCGTCAGACAGACGAGAGGCACCCCCAATACATTTTTTTGGGGGGGCACACGGCATGGACGACGGGGCTGCTGGAGGCAGATACAGGGCAAGTTTGTGGACGAGGAGAGAAGGCCACCAGGTTACGGGGGCCATTGGTCGTTAGAGGGAGGGAGAGTGTAGAGGCATGGCGAGAGGTACTGAGGTGTGTTACCAGTCCGGTCCGGCCCGTTCCTGATCCCCGCACAAGGCCAGTGGTGTGTGTTCCCAGTACGGTCCGGCCTGTTCCTGCCCCTCGCATCAAGCCTGTGATGCGCGTCGCCAGCCCGGCCCGGCATGTTCCAGCTCCCCGCACCAAGGCTGTGGTGCGCGTCGCCAGCCCGGCCCGGCCTGTTCCTGCCCCTCGCACCAAGCCAATGGTGCGCGTCGTCAGCCCGGTCCGGCCTGTTCCTGCTCCCCGCACCAAGCCAGTGGTGCGCTTCGTCAGCCCGGTCCGGCCCGTCCCTGCTCCCCGCACCAAGCCAATGGTGCGTGTCGTCAGCCTGGTCCGGCCCGTTCCTGCTCTCCGCACCAAGCCTGTGGTGAGCGTCGTCAGTCCGGCACAGCCCGTGCCTGTTTCACCGGTGCCTGGTCAGGTACCGGTCAGCTGCTCCACACCGGAGCCTAAGCAATCCGCTCCACCGATGTCCCGTCCAGCTCCAGCCAGCGGGGCCAGACCAGACCAGGGGCGCTACGGGGGGGTTGTTAGAGGGTGGTGGTCACGCCCGGAGCCGGATCCGCCTCAGAGGAGGAATGCCCACCCGGCCCCTCCCCTGTTGGGTTTATGTTGGCGCGGTCGCAGTCCGCGCCTTTGGGGGGGGGGTACTGTCACGCCCTGGCTCTGGGGACTCTTGTATGTTGAGCCAGGGTGTTCGTTTCTTTGTGTAGTGTCTATGTTTTGTGTTCTATGTTCAGTTTCTAGTTCATGTGTTTTCTAGGTTGGCCGGGGGTGGTTCTCAATCAGAGGCAACGAGAATCAGCTGTTGCTTGTTGTCTCTGATTGGGAACCATACTTAGGCAGCCTGTTGTGCACTTGTGTTTTGTGGGATCTTGTTCCGTGTTGTTTTGTGTTCATGACCGAGGACTTCACGTTTTGTTTTGTTGTTTTGTATCGTGTTGCTAGTACACTATTAAAGAAGATGTACGCGTATCACGCTGCGCCTTGGTCCGTTGCTTACGACGATCGTGACAACCACCCTCCGTCATCTGTCAGTGAAGCGGCGAGGAGGACGTGGCCTTGTGGAGAATCGCCCGTGCCGCTTCAAACAGCTGGCTTTGAGAGCGAGCGTCAGAAGAAGCATTGGAAATCCCGACAGAAAGAGAATGGTCTCCTAGCGTTCCTAATGAGCACGTGCCGTGCCTTCACAGATCTCAGAGCTGACAGCTGCTGGGGAGACTGTTTGGCACATACAGTCTCTTGCAACTTAAGTTTGAGGTTATTCTCCACCAAAAAGAGGGAGCCCCAGACTACAAGGAGTATGCCTAAATTGGAGTATGTGTTTTGGCTGTGTCTCAAATCACACCCTATTCCCCTACATAGTGCACAGTTTCTATAGAGGAGACTAGGACATAAAGTCAGTGACACACAGGAGACTTGTTTGCCTGCGATTACTTTAAAGGCAAAAAAGACATTGACCTAAAGCCTGGTTCTTCTGAGTGAAGAGTCTGTGTTGAGTCCCCCTGGTCTTGGAGAAACGGTTAGCATGCTAATGACGGTACTTCATGTAGAAGCATGAACACAATCAACTACCAAACACTCCACCATAATCACCCGAAAATCACATCTGTGATGGCCCAAAGAAGCTCAGAATATTAATCAGTGTGTGTGTGTGTGTGTGTGTGTGTGTGTGTGTGTGTGTGTGTGTGTGTGTGTGTGTGTGTGTGTGTGTGCATGTGATATTCTGATTACCTCGCCACTCTGTGTGTTTTGTGTAAGTGAGGGCAATCGTCACACCTTATGCGGTCTAAATGAGGTCTAAAGGAGTGAGTATGAGCGAAGCAATCAGTTCTGGACACTTAGTAAATCAATTGACAATGCAACACTCACTGTGTCTTGCCAAATCACCACATTAAATGTTACAATGTGATTTGGCAAGACACAGTGTCACAGTATTTGTAACAGTATTTGTTATTTTCTACCCATAAGCTTTATTTGATTTCGGGAGATGGTGGGTGGAGTATTTCTCCTTGGAGTGTCCAGAGATCTTCTACCAGGGTGAAGCTTGTATGAGTGTTTCAGATCAGATTAACAGTCTGCGTTTAGCCCCCTGGGGTGGAAAACCACCATCCATCTCCATGCCGCCGACACCTCTAAATCCCCCAGAATGCAGTGTGCTAGCTGACATTCGATTAAACCTCTGTGGCACTCCCCTCAGGGAGCTCAGTCCAAAATGAGGAATGTCCATGTGTTTATTTGCAGAGGAACGATGGTGGTTGGGCGGAGGGTGACGTTACAATGACGTCTAGGGAATGTTTTTCACCGTGAACTCATCTCATCTGGGGAGAAATACATTCTCAGCCCCAGTAGATCACAGTGTTCCTATAAGCAGGAACAGAGAAGTTACACAAGTACATTTTAGTCATTTAGCAGACGCTCTTATCCAGAGCGAGTTACAGTTAGTGAGTGCATACATTTATTCATTTTCATACTGGCCCCCCCGTGGGAATCGAACCCACAACCCTGGCGTTGCAAGCGCCATGCTCTACCAACTGAGCTACACGGGGCACAATCACGTCTGTCTAGCTGGGCCACTGTAAAAGTGCATAGGGCTCTGGTCAAAAGTAGTGCACTACATAGGGAATAGGGTTCCATCTGCATAACAAACACTACTACTGTACAATGTGTTCTTGTAGTACAGACTGAAATTGTCTGCATATAGCTATCGTATTCTTAATACTTTTACATGGGCTTTTTAGATCATTTGATAGTAATATAGCACACAGCAAATTCTCCGGTGATAAAAATAAATACTAATTAACACTGAGAGTGTTCAATCAACGCTGAAAGTCTGCAGTCTGTGGACCCACATAGACACCAGAACAGTGTTCAATTAACACACTGCTTAGTGTAAAACCTTATTCAAATATTCTGTAGACTGCCTTGCCTTTTCGAGTTACCAACCAGGAGTGTATTTGTTAGTGACAGAGACATGGTTGTTGCATTCATCCATTTTCGGTCCTATGGACTTCACCAAGTGAGATCCTGAGCAAATGTGTTATCATACTGTAATGACCCAGCTGGGTCATAAAATAAAAGAGAGACGGGCACCAGGTGTACAGGCAGAACACAGGTTTATTCCTGAATGGGCTATTGTTCAGGCCATAGCCCACGCCGCTAAACCTCGAACATACACAAATATAACATGTCAAGTCAAGGGTCCCGAACAGAAGAGAGAGAGATGAGACCGTAACCCCTATTTAAGCATTCCAAAACCCCGCGGGATTACCCATCATACCCCCCCCCCCCCCCCCAACCTTTCCATCTGTCCTGGCATATTTAACCCCTGCTAGCACCCATGAGAACGATAACACACCCACGAACACAGAACACAATACCGGGTCGTTACATAGCCCCCCCCCCTTTCTAAACCCTAGCCCCTAGGGTTACAAAACAAAATCCTTAAAACGACCCGGAGGTCGCATCAGTCTCTTGTGCCTCCCCTTGACTCTCACTGATGGACCCCCAGAACACTCATCTGCCCCAATGTAATTTCCAGCGCCCTCCGAAGAGGCAGCCCCCGTCCCAGGCTCAGGTTGCGCTAGAGTCTCCTCGCTAGACTGTTCCCGTAGGCTCACATCAGAGTCCTCACTTCCATTCCCTACCGTTTTCCTCCCTCTGTAGGGCTCCAATCGGTCCCGGTGGACCACCACCTTCCTGCTCCGTGGGGGGACCTCCACCCGGTACGTCACCTCCCCCACTCTCTCTATCACCAGACACGGCCCCACCCAGGCACTGTCCAGCTTTGGGCACCGCCCCTTCTTGCGCGTGGGGTTGTGAAGCCACACGCGTTCTCCCGCTCCAAAGTGCCTCCCCCTAGCGCGTGAGTCATAGTGGCGCTTTTGGCACATTCCTGCGTTCTCGAGTTGCTCTCTTGCGAAGGTGTGAGCCGCTTCTAACCGGTTCTGCAGACGACGAACATAGTTCGGGCCAGGCAAAACCCCGTCGTCGTTATCAGGAGGGTGGCCAAACGTCAGTTCGGCTGGGGTGCGCAACTCACGACCTAACATTAGTAGCGCTGGGGAGCACTCAGTCGATTCTTGAACAGCTGACCTACATGCCATAAGAATAAACGGTAAGTGTGTGTCCCAGCTGTTGTGCTAATGCTCTGTTAAATCTTTCCACCAGCCCATCACTCTGGGGGTGAAGCGGAATAGTGCGCGTCTTCTCCGCGCCTAACAGTCTACACAACTCTGAGAACACCCGTGACTCAAAGTTTCTCCCCTGGTCGCTGTGTATAGACTGTGGCACCCCAAACCGACTGATTATTCCCCCTACCAACGCATCAGCTACTGTTTCTGCCTCCTGGTCTGGGAGAGCGTAAGCCTCTGGCCACTTGGTGAAGTAGTCCATAGCCGTTAGAATCCACCTGTTACCACTGTCTGTGGTTGGAAACGGTCCAACTATGTCTACCCCCAGTCTCTCCATGGGCTCCCCTACTGGGAATTGTTGTAGGATGGCGTGTGACTGACCTGGAGGTCCTTTCTTAGCAGCACACTCGTCGCACTGCCTGCAAAAGTCCTCCACATCCCTCCTGTGCCTGGCCCAATAGAAGCCTTTACGTACGCGCTTTAACGTTTTGGAGACCCCAAAATGCCCTGCGCCTACTCCCCCGTGAAGCTGCTGTAACACGCTCCTTTGCAGCCTTTTGGGAACCACTACCTGCCACGTAATTTCTCCAGTAGCTGGCATTTTTCCACCCGCTCTGGAGCACTCCCTCAGCCACTCTAAGGACTGAGAATTTAGCCCACAGTCCTTTGGTGACTGATGATAGAGGGGCTACTTCCCCCCACAGCGGTCGTCTTCTCTCTTCCACCCACCCCAGCACAGGACGCAGCTCTGCGTCCTCCTCCTGGCGACGCCTCCACTCCCCAACGTCCACAGCCTCAAGCTCCCGGCACTCTGTCTACCTCAGCTGACTCACCGTGGCGGTGACTCCCTCCTCCATGCACAGTTCCCTCTCTCGCTCCACCCGTTTGGCGCAGTACCCACAGCCGTCCTCAGCACACGGGCGGCAGGACAAGGCGTCTGCATTGCTGGGGCGAAGGCCGGCCCTGTGCTCCACCTGGAAGTCGTAGGGTTGCAGCTCCTCCAACCAGCGGGCGATCTGACCCTCTGGCTCCTTGAAGGAGAGAAGCCACTGCAGGGAGGAGTAATCCGTCCGCACCACAAACGGCAGGCCCCCCAGGTAGTACTTGAAATGGCGTAATGCTGCCACGACAGCCAAAAGCTCTCTCCTTGTCACGCAGTAGCGTTTTTCAGCCTTATCAAATGTTCTGCTGTAATAAGCTACTACGTGCTCCCCGTCAGAACCACGCTGAGCCAGCACAGCCCCCAAGCCCTCATTGCTTGCGTCGGTGTCCAGGATAAATGGACGGTTCGGGTCTGGTGAGGACAGGACAGGGGCCTCCACCAGGGCACGTTTGAGGGCCTCAAACGCCCGCTGGTGCTCTTCTGTCCACTGAAAAACAGTGTCCTTCTTGAGAAGGTGGTTCAAAGGAGCTGCTATCCCCGCAAACCCTTTCACAAACCTACGATAGTAGGATGCCAGACCCAGGAAGCTCTTAACCTCTTTTTTCCCCCTTGGAACTGGCCACCCCCTCACAGCCTCCACTTTGTCTGGCATCGTGCTGATGCCCTCACCACCCAGCTGATGACCCAGGAACGCCACTTCCCTTTGCATGAAATGGCACTTTTCCGGGTGTAATTTTAGCCCCGCCCCCGAGATCCTCTCCAGCACTCGCCTAAGTGCCCCCAGTGCCCCCTCAAACGATGTGCCGTGCACCAATGTGTCGTCTAGGTACACGACACACTCGTCTCTCGGAACCCCCGCCAGCACTCTGTCCATGAGCCTCTCAAAGGTGGCAGGAGCATTGCAAAGCCCGAAGCACAGCACCTTGAACTGCCAATGGCCCCTATCCGTGGAGAAGGCAGTTTTTTCACGTGCCCCAGGCGAGAGGGGCACCTGCCAGTAGCCACTGCGCAGATCAAGGGAAGAGAACCACGAGGACCCTCTGACGTGGTCTAGCGACTCATCGATCCTCGGTATAGGGTAAGAGTCTTTAGTGGTGACAGAATTTATGCCCCTGTAGTCATCACAAAACCTAAGTTTACCCCCTTTCTTAGGCACCATGACGACCGGCGCAGACCATGGGCTATCTGACGGCTCAATGAAATCAGCCCGCAACATGTCAGCAATAGCTGTGGCTGCTGCTTCCCTCTTGGCAAGGGGAATGCGACAGGGCTGAATTTTAATGGGTTGGTTGTCCCCAGTGTCGATGTCGTGCTGAACCAGGTGCGTTTGCCTACCTCATCTTACCCCCAAGCGAAGCTATCTTTAAAGTCAAACAGCAGCTGCTTTAACTGTCTCTGTTGTCTCTCATCCAGACCTTGACAGTTTTTCAGCCACACAGCCTCAACGGCGTCGATAACTTCCTCCTTCCCCCCGTCGGGCTGATGGGGTGAAGGAGCCAGTGTGTTTTGGGCTACTGGGCTGCCTGTGCTTGCACCATTATGGGGAGTGAAGGTCGTTGCCAACGGAGACAGCTACTGGGATGGCACAACGACCAAGGGAGCAGCCGGGATGACCAGTGGAGTTTCGGCAAGCTTGGAGGAAGACGGAGGGACAGCCCTGCCCCCTGCTGGCCCTCCCAAAGGCGACATTCCCACTGTGGGCCCCCCCCCCCCGACAGCCTCAAAGTCCAACTGAGCCCCACAGTTTTTCAAAAAGTCAATTCCCAGTATACAGGGGTCCTGTACCGCTGCTACCCACACCGGACACCCCACAGTTCTCCCCCCCACAGTCACAGACAACCGACACTTCCCTAACATGGGGGCTAGCTCCCCATGACAGTCCGTAGCTGGACAAGGGTCGGCTCCACCCGCACCCCAACAGGTAGTATGTCTGGTCTCACCAGGGTTACTGTAGAGCCCGTGTCGACCAGGGCCAAACATTCCACCCCTCTACCTTGACGATGACATTGCAGTAGTCCCCAATGTTGGTACGTCCCACCACAACTACCGGACTAGGAAACACGGTGGCAGCTACACCCTGGGGAAGCAGGTCCCCACCCTCTTGCCTCTGCTGCTGGGTACCTCTTCTGCTTACTGTGGGTTCGGGGGCGGAGGGGTGGGCCCGCGCTGCCCCCTGCGCGAGAACCCGCTGTCGTTTCCCTGGTGACGGGAGAATCTGCCACACTCCCGCTGAATGTGGCCAGGCTGGCCACAACCCCAGCAGACAATGGGAGTTGAGCTGACACTGCTATGTTGTCTGGAGCCCCTCTCAATGACAAGCGAAGCAGTCTTGACTAACCCGCCCAACTCGTCGAC
The DNA here is from genome assembly GCF_964263955.1 of Coregonus lavaretus. NCBI lineage: Eukaryota > Metazoa > Chordata > Actinopteri > Salmoniformes > Salmonidae > Coregonus > Coregonus lavaretus. The sequence continues at coordinate 88,787,484 of NC_139988.1, read as the reverse complement.
CCACTCTGGTTTGGTGACCCACTGCACCCCGGCCGCCGCAGCTCTCACCTCTGGTTGACTGGCAACCTCCACTCTCACTCCCTCACCCCAGATCAGCTCCCTCTTCCTGGCTATCTCCACTGCAGCCCGCAGAGATGCTGGGTCCGACATCTGAACATGCTTACCCAGTTCGGTGGGGGAGAGCGCTCTAATAAAACTGTCCCGTGCCAGCTCGTCTTGCACCCCAATCGGCATAGTTGCATAAGCCCGCCTGGTCAGGCTCAGAATACCACTTGCCAACGCCTTTAATGATTCCCCCTGAAGTCTCTTTTTGTTACTCAGTTCAATCCGCAGCATGTTGGGCTGTGCATCGCTGCCGAAACGGCCCCCCAATGCCTCCACTAGCGCACCGTAGTCACCCCTCTCGTCCGGGGCTAGCGTTAGCAGGCATTCCGACGCCTCCTCTGCCAGGCTCAGGGCAAGCTGTAACCCTTTCGTCTCCTCAGACCACCTCCCGGCTCTAGCCAACAACTCGAATTGAGTGATAAAAACTTCCCATTTACCTTGTCCATTGAACTTTGGAAGTTTAGCCGCTACCGTGGCTAATGGCAATAGGGCGCTGCCATCTCTGTTTACATAAGGAGGCCCAGCCATTTCCGCACACGGTGACGTCGATATCTCCGTCGCCGTGACGTCTGTTCTGGTCGAGCGGTTTGAAGGAAAACCCGCCCGTTCTGCCATCTTGCTGACTGACAATTTAACTTCCGCCATGTGGCTCTCCAGCTCTTCTACAGCCGTCGTCGCCTGACCCTTCCGACCGGGTACACCCGAGCCCACAACGGACACTTTGTCCGACTCTTCCTTAATTTTCCGCCTCGCCCCGATCATCATGACCGTAGATGCGAGTCACGCTAAAGCTAACCACGGCCTATACTGAAACAGCTAACTCGCCTAATCTCGATCTATCCCGTCGTTCGAAAGCACTTCTGACACCAATGTAATGACCCAGCTGGGTCATAAAGTAAAAGAGAGACGGGCACCAGGTGTACAGGGCAGAACACAGGTTTATTCCTGAATGGGCTATTGTTCAGGCCACAGCCCACACCGCTAAACCTCGAATATACACAAATATAACATGTCAAGTCAAGGGTCCCGAACAGAAGAGAGAGAGATGAGACCGTAACCCCTATTTAAGCATTCCAAAACCCAGCGGGATTACCCATCATACCCCCCCAACCTTTCCACCTGTCCTGGCATATTCAACCCCTGCTAGCACCCATGAGACCGAAAACACACCGACGAACACAGAACACAATACCGGGTCGTTACAATACATTTATATATTTATTTAACACATTACATATTTCATTTTGAGGGCCTAGTTTTACCCTAATACAGGGGCCTGAAAGTAATACACAGGGCAGGCCTTAGGGGGCCTGGTCCGCCCTACCGTACCTCCTTCCCCGTCCAAATAAATATTGAAATTGATCCTTTATTTGACCGAGACGCACGCTGACAGAAAAACGCATCTATCTCAGTTGAAGCATCCGGGTGAGCGAAACAGCGCCCCTCTGTCTCAGTATGTGTAGACCATGAATCTAATGTTGTCTGAAAACAAAAAATAGTATGGCATGTCATACTATTTCTGCCCAGATAGCATTAGATACAGTACCGGTCCAAAGTTTGGACACGCCTACTCATTCAAGGGTTTTTCTTTATTTTTTCTATTTTCTACATTGTAGAATAATAGTGAAGACATCAAAACTATGAAATAACACATATGGAATCATGTAGTAACCAAAAAAGTGTTAAACAAATCAATATATATTTTATATTGGAGATTCTACAAATGGCCTCCCTTTGCCTTTGCACACTCTTACTATTAAGGCAGAGACGTGAGCATCTCATCATTATATATAGATCTCTGATTTCAGCATTTTGCAAATTGGAAAGGAAAGTGCAGTGTTACGATGCTGGATTGCCATAAAGTAAATAGATATTTCGCGAAAATTATATAATTACTCCTGTCTAGATAAATCATTCAAAATGCTTCACCAGGGAGCATGACTTAGCCACAGAGGATCATTGTGCGTCTCTCTCCAGAATGCATGCATATGTAGGAAAGTTCCCATTTGTCAGTCTTATTTCTGATTGTCTTAACTAACCACGTACACCACTAATTTTTTCTTCGCCTCACACAAGTCAACAAAGTCAGATTTTTTTTTTACATCGAATCATAGTTCCTCAGTATTTAAAAAAATCTTTCCAACACTCCCGGCCTCGATAATCACCAAACCTCGGTGTGAAAGAGCAAAATATCATGATCTGATTATTCTATATTATCCAGTGGAAACCTCTTGAAAAACAGCTTTCTGTCCCGAAATCACTGGCGCAGGAAACAATGTTGCAAGTTCGTTAGTGACAGCTTCGGGCCGGACCCTGCGATGATTTGATACAACGTTGAACTTCACTAGCGATATCTCAAGTCAAGACAGATAGAAAGGGAGGCAGACAGGTGGATAAGAGAGATGAATGTGATTAAAAGAACCAGAATTTTCATCAGGATATTTTCTACTGATTTTATTTGTCGGCATTAGGACTATGTATTTTACTTACCTGATGATAGAAGTTATAGACCTACTGCTGCATTGGCCTACAGGCTATCTCTGAGTTCTATGCTCTCATTTCTTTAGCCACCAATGGATCCTTTAGCCGCCAATGGATCCTTTAGCCGCCAATGGATCCTTTAGCCGCCAATGGATCCTTTAGCCGCCAATGGATCCTTTAGCCGCCAATGGATCACAGTGTATCAATGCGTCCACATGGCTAGTGCTCTCGCCATTGTTGAATTTTAACTTTTAGATTTTTATCATTTTACTTCAGATTTTTATGATTAACCACATGACAATGATTTTGAGAAATGAAAACTTTATTATTGAAATTAAACTTGTTCCGTGAAAATTGTAATATGAAAATAACCAGAACTGGCATGCAGATCGGTAGAAATGGTAGAATAAATTGTAAGTTTCCCCTAACTTGAAACTCACGAGCTGTTTATGATCTTTGCTATTACACCCAACAAAACAAAAATGCACAAGCTCGTGCACACATAGGAGGTCCTGTGAAAAAACGGGCCAGCCGATGGAAATCATCCAACTGATTCGTTCTTGTACCGGGTCTGCTCATTCACATCACTTTGAACCAAAACCACGCCCATCATTATCATATTTCCCAGCGTTCTCTATTGCATGTTGATCTGGAGATATTTTGTTCAATATCTATATTTGTACATGTATTATTGATTGATTAATATTATCCTACACAAACATAAATAGCATACATTTAGCTAAACTAACCCAATCAGTTAGCTGATTTTTTTTGCACCCTTTACTGAAAAGATTGTTCCAGTTTAAATACCTTAGGTAGTCTCCTTAAAACAGTTCCGCCCCAGGCATGTGTTCTGCATGTGGAGTGTAGGTGACTACAAATGCTAACTTCTGGATATCATTACTCTGGTTGGGTTCCAATAGGGAACAAGTCTTTACAAGAGAGTGTAATATGACATGCAAAAATCTGGTGACTTTCCTGAAAATCACGGCTTCTCCAGAACTCGTGGTAGAACATCTTTGGGGAAAAGTCACTGGAAGTTTGCAACCCTACTTGCAGGCCTGGTGTGGCCCGAGGTATGAACTGGGGTACAATTATGCACTAATAACAAAAGGTAGAAAGGATGCCCTTACAGGGTACCACTACAGTGACAAGTGTTTGTACCCCTTTAGAAGCCAATCTAAACCGTTTTATCTGAAAAGTGTAATACAATGGCCTGTGTTATGTATTCTTATATTTTTTTTTTTACAATGGAGAATTTCAGTGTTCTAAATGTCAAACCACTAATTATTATGTCAACAACGTTTACCCAATGGAGTTTTCTAGACCTCTATTCCTCATTATGCCATGGCAGTGAGATGTCAAACTAACTCGAGTGTAATCAAGCACAGAGAATTCATCTGGTGTGTGTGTGTTATGCAATCCAACTAACTCCGGTGGGGACTGGCAGTGTGTTCCAATCAGCCAGGAGGGTAGGATAGTTCTGGGCAGACTTAAGACTAAAATCCCCCTCCTCTCTCAGATGCATTCATAAAGCCCCAATGCTCTCGGCCAGCGTGTTTGATATGTATGCAACCTCCACACACAAAACACACACACACACACACACACACTTTGATATGTATGCCACCTCTTCTAATGTATCTTGACAGTGTGTGGGCGAACAGCATGGTCCCTGTCATTCTGTCCCCTAACTATGCTTCCATCCTCAGGTCTGACACTCAGAGGACTCCTAAGAGACCGCCACACGCACGCACGCACGCACGCACGCACGCACGCACGCACGCACGCACACACACACACACACACACACACACACACACACACACACACACACACACACACACACACACACACACACACACACACACACACACACACACACACACTTTTGTGTCCACTTCAAAATCTCTGTGCCGCACACAAAGAATACGAAAGCATCACATCTTAAAGGCTTCAATGAAAGATGAGTATTGGTTTAACAGCTGTCAAAGATCCAGCTTCAGATCCCTGTGCACTGAGAGACTTCAGAATTCACAGATTTGAATCCCTCTTGAAGTTTCATCATTTTCCTTGTTTCCCTCCTGTATGTGTTCTCCTTTCTAGTCATTTCAAGCAGTTGTCTGTTCAAGCAGTTGTCTGTTCAAGCAGTTGTCTGTTCAAGCAGTTGTCTGTTCAAGCAGTTGGGTCTGTTGGTGTGTGTTGCATCAGTTGGACCCTGAGTATTGAGTCATGGCTGAGATTTTATTTAGCAGCAAACTGTCTGCAAAAGTTTGTCCTTCAAATACGTTTTTAGGAAAACGTGTCCCAGTCAACCAGCCCACCCACTCATCTCCTCAGCTAGTCAGTGAACAAGAATACAAAGTCTGAGCAGTCTCTCTCTCTCTCTCTCTCTCTCTCTCTCTCTCTCTCTCTCTCTCTCTCTCTCTCTCTCTCTCTCTCTCTCTCTCTCTCTCTCTCTCTCTCTCTCTCTCTCTCTCTCTATTGAAGGGCTTTATTGGCATGGGAAACATTGGTGAAATAGATAATAAACAAAAGTGAAATAAACAAAAAATGTTTTACAGTAAACATTATACTCACAAAATTTCCAAAAGAATAAAGAAATTTCTAGTGTTATATTATGTCTATATACAGTGTTGTAATGATGTGCAAATAGTTAAAGTACAAAAGGGAAAATAAATCAATATAAATATAGGTTGTATTTACATTAGGTTTGTTCTTCACTGGTTGCCCTTTTCTTGTGGCAATAGGTCAAAAATCGTGCTGCTGTGATTGCACACTATGGTATTTCACCCAATAGATATGGGAGTTTATCAAATTTGGATTTGTTTTCGAATTCTTTGTGGGTCTGTGTAATCTGAGGGAAATATGTGTCTCTAATATGGTTATACAATTGGCAGGAAGTTAGGAAGTGCAGCTCAGTTTCCACCTCATTTTGTGGGCAGTGTGTACATAGCCTGTCTTCTCTTGAGAACCAGGTCTGCCTTCGGCGGCCTTTCTCAATAGCAAGGCTATGCTCACTGAGTCTGTACATAGTCAAAGATTTCCTCAATTTTTGGTCAGTCACAGTTGTCAGGTATTCTGCCACTGTGTACTCTCTGTTTAGGGCCAAATAGCATTCTAGTTTGCTCAGTTTTTTTGTAAATTATTTCCAATGTGTCAAGTAATTATATTTTTGTTTTCTCATGATTTGGTTGGGTCTAATTGTGTTGTTGTCCTGTGGCTCCGTGGGGTCTGTTTGTGTTTGTGAACAGAGCCCCAGGACCAGCTTGCTTAGGGGGCTCTTCTCCAAGTTCATTTCTCTGTAGGTGATGGCTTTGTTATGGAAGGCTTGGGAATCGCTTCCTTTTAGGTGATTGTAGAATTTAATGGCTCTTTTCTGGATTTTGATAATTAGCGGGTATCGGCCTAGTTCCGCTCTTCATGCATTATTTGGTGTTTTACGTTGTACGCTGAGGATATTTTTGCAGAATTCTGCATGCAGAGTCTCAATTTGGTGTTTGTCCCATTTTGTGAATTCTTGGTTGGTGAGCGGACCCCAGACCTCACAACCATAAAGGGTAATGGGTTCTATAACTGATTCAAGTATTTTTAGCCAGATCCTAATTGGTATGTCAAATTTTATGTTCCTTTTGATGGCATAGAAGGCCCTTCTTGCCTTGTCTCTCAGATCGGTGTCTAGATGGAATTTGTATTTGTGGTCCTGGCAACTGGACCTTTTTTGGAACACTATTACTTTTGTATTACTGAGATTTACGGTCAGGGCCCAGGTCTGACAGAATCTGTGCAGAAGATCTAGGTACTGCTGTTGGCCCTCATTGGTTGGGGACAGAAGCACTAGATCATCAGCAAACAGTAAAACATTTGACTTCAGATTCTAGTAGGGTGAGGCCGTTGATATACAGTGGGGGAGAACAAGTATTTGATACACTGCCGATTTTGCAGGTTTTCCTACTTACAAAGCATGTAGAGGTCTGTACTTTTTATCATAGGTACACTTCAACTGTGAGAGATGGAATCTAAAACAAAAATCCAGAAAATCACATTGTATGATTTTTAAGTAATTAATTTGCATTTTATTGCATGACATAAGTATTTGATACATCAGAAAAGCAGAACTTAATATTTGGTACATAAACTTTTGTTTGCAATTACAGAGATCATACATTTCCTGTAGGTCTTGACCAGGTTTGCACACACTGCAGTTGGGATTTTGGCCCACTCCTCCATACAGACCTTCTCCAGATCCTTCAGGTTTCGGGGCTGTCGCTGGGCAATATGGACTGTCAGGTCCCTCCAAAGATGTTCTATTGGGTTCAGGTCTGGAGACTGGCTAGGCCACTCCAGGACCTTGAGATGCTTCTTACGGAGCCACTCCTTAGTTGCCCTGGCTGTGTATTTTGGGTCGTTGTCATGCTGGAAGACCCAGCCACAACCCATCTTCAATGCTCTTACTGAGGGAAGGAGGTTGTTGGCCAAGATCTTGCGATACATGGCCCCATCCATCCTCCCCTCAATACGGTGCAGTCGTCCTGTCCCCTTCGCAGAAAAGCATCCCCAAAGAATGATGTTTCCATCTCCATGCTTCACGGTTGGGATGGTGTTCTTGGGGTTGTACTCATCCTTCTTCTTCCTCCAAACACGGCGAGTGGAGTTTAGACCAAAAAACTATATTTTTGTCTCATCAGACCACATGACCTTCTCCCTTTCCTCCTCTGGATCATCCAGATGGTCATTGGCAAACTTCAGATGGGCCTGGACATGCGCTGTCTTGAGCAGGGGGACCTTGCATGTGCTGCAGGATTTTAATCCATGACGGCGTAGTGTGTTACTAATGGTTTTCTTTGAGACTGTGGTCCCAGCTCTCTTCAGGTCATTGACCAGGTCCTGCCGTGTAGTTCTGAGCTGATCCCTCACCTTCCACATGATCATTGATGCCCCACGAGGTGAGATCTTGCATGGAGCCCCAGACCGAGGGTGATTGACCGTCATCTTGAACTTCTTCCATTTTCTAATAATTGCGCCAACAGTTGTTGCCTTCTCACCAAGCTGCTTGCCTATTGTCCTGTAGCCCATCCCAGCCTTGTGCAGGGCTACAATTTTATCCCTGATGTCCTTACACAGCTCTCTGGTCTTGGCCATTGTGGAGAGGTTGGAGTCTGTTTGATTGAGTGTGTGGACAGGTGTCTTTTATACAGGTAACGAGTTCAAACAGGTGCAGTTAATACAGGTAATGAGTGGAGAACAGGAGGGCTTCTTAAAGAAAAACGAACAGGTCTGTGAGAGCCGGAATTCTTACTGGTTGGTAGGTGATCAAATACTTATGTCATGCAATAAAATGCAAATTAATTACTTAAAAATCATACAATGTGATTTTCTGGATTTTTGTTTTAGATTCCGTCTCTCACAGTTGAAGTGTACCTATGATAAAAATTATAGACTTCTACATGCTTTGTAAGTAGGAAAACCTGCAAAATCGGCAGTGTATCAAATACTTGTTCTCCCCACTCTATATGTTGAAGAGGGTGGGGCTTAAGCTGCATCCCTGTATCACCCCCCGGCGAAAAGTGAAAAGAATGTGTGTGTTTGTTTGCCAATTTTAACAGCACACTTGTTGTTTTTGTACATGGATTTTATAATGTCGTATGTTTTCCCACCAACACCACTTTCCATCAATTTGTATAGCAGGCCCTCATGCCAAATTGAGTTGAAAGCTTTTTTTAAATGAACAAAGAATGTTTTGGTTTGTTTGTTAATTAGGGTGTGCAGGGTGAATACATTGGCTCTCTCTCTCTCTCTCTCTCTCTCTCTCTCCTCTCTCCCCTCTCTCTCTCTCTCTCTCTCTCTCTCTCTCTCTCTCTCTCTCTCTCTCTCTCTCTCTCTCTCTCTCTCTCTCTCTCTCTCTCTCTCTCTCTCTCTCTCTCTCTCTCTCTCTCTCTCTCTCTCTCTCTCTCTCTTTTCTCTCTCTCTCTCTCTCTCTCTCTCTCTCTCTCTCTCTCGCTCTCTCTCTCTCTCTCTCTCCATGCACTGCAAGTGTGATGATGCAACAGCTGGAAACACATAAAGCACATCTCCAGACATCTGTATGAACTGATTCCCCTTAAAAGTTAATGACATAGCTTTGGACCATGATCAGCTCGGTATGGCTGTTGCAGAGGGTTTTACACTCTCCATAAACAGCTCAATGTGCTCTTCCTGGTTGACATGGACCAGAATAAGAAAGCACTAACCACAGCAACTCAGGTCTACTATAGGCCTATATATATTTTATGACATTGCTTGGCTGAATACATGGCTTGGCTGGTACATGATGCAGAATAAAGTAACTACAAACTCATGGCCAAATAGGGTAAGTTAATTATGTTTATTCATTTTTAATCACAGATTTATTAAGACTCTCTGGGCAATCAGGGATATGAATTGATCAATTACAGGGCGCAACAACAACCTCGAGGACTGGAGTTGTGCATCCGTGGCCTAAATGGTTGTCATTGACAACCAAGGTGTGATTGCTGCAAAATCAACACTAGGTAACACTGGGCAATTTGCTGTGTGTTTATTGTCCTAAGGCACAAACAACACAAACCAATGTCTAAAAGCCCAACATCAGTGCCCAACCTCACTAATGCTCTTGTGGCTGAATGGAAGCAAGTCCCCGCAGCAATGTTCCAACATCTAGTGGAAAGCCTTCCCAGAAGAGTGGAGGCCGTTATAGCAGCAAAAGGGGGACCAACTCAATATTAATGCCCATGATTTTGGAATGAGATGTTCGACTAGCAGGTGTCCACATACTTTTGGTCATGTAGTGTATCTCAGTGAGAATGTATATAATTCTGACTACTGGTCTTAAAGTTCATGACGAAAAACGCAGCATAATTTTATAGAAGATTGTGAAGAAGTGATGAAATCATAACAGCTGTGGGACTAAGACTGTAAACTCTCATTAAGTCTGATCCCTCAGTATCAGATGAATCACCGGAGGATGGAACAACTCTGTATTCATCTTATTGAGTAATTGTTGAATTCAGTGAGTTCAACATGATCTGTTCAAATGACAGTTTGTTTGAACAGATCATGTTGAACTCACTGAATTCAACAATTACTCAATAAGATGAATACAGAGTTGTTCCATCCTCCGGTGATTCATCTGATACTGAGGGATCATACATTTAATTCCCAGAGAAAATATCACCTTTACAGTCTTAGTGCCAACCCACATTAATGGATGGATGAATGAATGAATGAATGAATGAAGAAATGGATGTCTGTCTCCCAAGCTGTCACTGAACTAGTCAGTCAGTCCGTCTGGTGTTCTCACTTCATCTTAACCACCACATCCCCCATTTTGAATGTTAATGACCTTTAAATCTCTGTCACATACAGACACACAAACACATAGACACACACTGTTTCCTGACTCACACACACACAACGCTGTTTCCTGACTCGTATTTCCTCTCCATCTCAGACATGAGTTATTTCTTCATGACGGCCCCATCTGCCCAGAGAGCAGGCAATTACACCCCGTTGACACCTCAGGACAAGCAGCAGGCTAACCCAACTGTCCCAGTTTACACCTCAGGACCAGAAACACGTCAACTCAACCATCCCAGTTTACACCTCAGGACCAGAAAAACGTCAACTCAACCGTCCCAGTTTACAGCTCAGGACCGGAAACACGTCAAATCAACCGTCCCAGTTTACACCTCAGGACCAGAAACACGTCAACTCAACTGTCCCAGTTTACAGCTCAGGACCGGAAACACGCTAAGCCAACTGTCCCAGTTTACACCTCAGGATCAGCAACACGCTAACCCAACCGTCCCAGTTGACACCTCAGGACAGGCAGCAGGCTAACCCAACCGTCCCAGTTTACACCTCAGGATCAGCAACACGCTAACCCAACCGTCCCAGTTTACACCTCCAGACAGGTAGCAGGCTAACCCAACCGTCCCAGTTTACACCTCAGGACCGGCAACACGCTAACCCACCCGTCCCAGTTTACACCTCAGGACCGGCAACACGCAAACCCAACCGTCCCAGTTTACACCTCCAGACAGGTAGCAGGCTAACCCAACCGTCCCAGTTGACACCTCAGGACAGGTAGCAGGCTAACCCAACCGTCCCAGTTTACACCCCCAGACAGGTAGCAGGCTAACCCAACCGTCCCAGTTTACACCTCAGGATCAGCAACACGCTAACCCAACTGTCCCAGTTTACACCTCAGGATCAGCAACACGCTAACCCAACCGTCCCAGTTTACACCTCAGGATCAGCAACACGCTAACCCAACCGTCCCAGTTTACACTTCAGGATCAGCAACACGCTAACCCAACCGTCCCAGTTTACACCTCAGGATCAGCAACACGCTAACCCAACCGTCCCAGTTTACACTTCAGGATCAGCAACACGCTAACCCAACTGTCCCAGTTTACACCTCAGGATCAGCAACACGCTAACCCAACCGTCCCAGTTTACACCTCAGGACAGGCAGCAGGCTAACCCAACCGTCCCAGTTTACACCTCAGGATCAGCAACACGCTAACCCAACTGTCCCAGTTTACACCTCAGGATCAGCAACACGCTAACCCAACCGTCCCAGTTTACACCTCAGGATCAGCAACACGCTAACCCAGCCGTCCCAGTTTACACCTCAGGACAGGCAGCAGGCTAACCCAACCGTCCCAGTTTACACCTCAGGATCAGCAACACGCTAACCCAACCGTCCCAGTTTACACCTCAGGATCAGCAACACGCTAACCCAACCGTCCCAGTTTACACCTCAGGATCAGCAACACGCTAACCCAACCGTCCCAGTTTACACTTCAGGATCAGCAACACGCTAACCCAACCGTCCCAGTTTACAACTAAGGACAGGCAACAGGCTAACCCAACTGCCACCGTAAATTAAAAAAAAAAAAAAAATGTAAATAAAAGCGGAGGTTGTGTGTAGTTATTAATGTTAATAACAGCCATGGTGAATTAAGAGGGATAGAGGAGGTTGCTGTGAGGATTTAAGACCTCTGTGTCTGTACTTTCTGTGAGTCACAGTTAACACACACACGGCCTGTGGTGGCTTCATCAGCTGCCGACGCCTGATTAGTTAGCTGGCTAATTCCCAAGCAATGATGTATTAGTCATCTAAATGTCCATTTGGAGTACCAATTGACTCAAATTATAGTGTGTTTATTTTTGGCAACAGGCATTGACTTTTATGAAAGGGCGTTACATACCTTTAGTTGCTTCAGTCTAATCAGAAAGGTAGACTGAGGTTAAAATAGTCAGTTCTGTACAGTTGCCTGGTAAGACGTCACCATGTTAGATTCAGCTAAACACTAAAAACAAATGGTTTTGGCTTGTAACCATAGCGGAACACTTTTTGGTGCTATAAATAACCCTTTTTTTATGAAGGTTCTATTAAGAACCATGCTTATATGTTTCTGAATGAAACCTGTACGGTGCTATACATAACCTTTCTCAATCTCACAGGTTCTTTGTAGAACCATAAAGGTTATTTTATTCTGTTTTAATAGCCATATTATATTGTTAAATTCCATAGGTTTTATTATTGTGTTTATTAACTAGTTGAATCAGGTGTGCTGAGGGTCAATGAGGAGAGAATTCAGAACTACTGATTTAGTCAACCACTCTCAATTAGCACAAGGCCATACATGACCCTTTCACAAAACACCATCACTGGCCGTAATCATATAAAACATGTAATAGCATAAGACAACATATTAGATAAACTGGAATGATACTCTCACTCACAGTTGCACAAAAAGAGCTGTGCGCAAACAACGCCCCAAAATATTTGAATGAGCCGCCACCCCTACATTTTTAATTGTCATAAAATAGAAAATAACCATTTTTGAACTGCAAAGAACCATTGAAGAGCTCGACGGGTTATTTGGGTCAGTATAGTTCCACATAGAACCATCATCCTTCCCTAAGAACTCTTGAGGAACCCTCTTTTGTTTGTGTATGTTAAGAACTCAAAGGCTCATTGAACCCCTCACCTCTTTCTTGCAACTCTTCCTCAGCCCGATGTTGCAGAAGTTAATACATTCTCAATCAAGTTTACATTTACATTTTACATTTTAGTCATTTTAGCAGACGCTCTTATCCAGAGCGACTTACAGTTAGAGAGTGCATAATTTTTTTTTCTTCAAGTTCCCTGATAAAATAAAAGGTAAACAACAAAGAATAAAACAGCTGACAGTCTCTCTCCAGTTTATAAGCCAAGGTTATTTTCCAAGGATAATGAACTGCGGATACTAAGAGACACAAAAACACAGGGACGGAACTACCTGTAGTAACTTCTCTTCTCCTGTCCGTCTTTACAAAATAGATACTCCACTGCCCCCTAGTGCTAGTAAACGTCAAGTTTCTTCCCTTCTTGTTTTGGAAACATGTTCACTAACAATGTTCAAAGGTCTGCCTGCTCAAAGTCGTACTGTTGCATCATTATTTATCCTGTCCAGCACATGTTCTTGTTCTTCCTCTGTTTGGGTTGTTCGTCTTCCAGTTCAAACAGAGCGATGGTGGACAGATAGCGGTTCTGGCTGAGAGAATGTGTTGTTGCCTAGCAGCTCCCAGAGGAAGGAATGTCTGAGGTCTCATTTCGTGCTTTACTGGACTGTGTACAGCAGAAATGTGAAGGGTCTGAGACCACAAGGGCTTTGTTTGGATCTTAAGGGTGGTAAAAATGGTTTTTTGAAAATTATCACGTAAGGTGTGGAGACGACAGCTAATGTGGGCAGTTTAGTTAGCTAACTTGCATGAGTAAAAACGATTAGAAAGATGAGAAAACGCATTTTAAAAGCAGTCACATCACCACTTACAGACTGTTCTCAAGGTATCAGAACGACAGACAATAATGACAATTAAATGAGATAGCCCTTATGTAAATGCGGTTCTCTCCTCAGTGTTAGGCTGAGACTCACTCAATGAAGTACAATACCAGTTGGTTTCACCAGGTGACGCTGTGGCCTATTTGACACGTGTAGTTGATTGAAGCAATAGTCACTCTCCTTTAGATGACAGGAGCTAAGTGTTTACCATTAAGTCAATTGGAAATAAAAATACAGATGACTCCATTACTCGGGCACCTGTAGAGGGAAACTTTCAATCAAATAAAGGCATTCATTGGCTCTCTTTTCACCCTTTGTCAGAAGGCAAAGGTTTTCCACATCAGTAATCAGGACTGGGGTTGCTCTTAGCTAAACAAGCAGGATAGTAAATGGTTCTAGGAGGTTATTTAGTTGAGGTAAAGCAACAGGTATAGAGGCAGTGCCACCTTCTTATAGACATGCTCTGGAAAATACTTTCTTGGTGACTAAGAGAGTATTTTTTTAAACCTCCCGCTTTGGGCTGGAGGTGTCAATGTGTAGTTCTTACATGCATAATCTATGAACAGAATTACAGTCTTCCTTAAATTAGCCACAAAATCCCTAGTTTGAAAGCAACTGTTTTCTTGAAGCTACGCTGCACCATTTTCCCAAGATTTCCCTCCAAGTGGGCCAGCCCCCTAGCAATTAGAGTTCTAGCCAATGAGCTTCAGCTCCTTGCATTTGAGTGACAGTTAGCAGCGTTATCCGATGAGGTTGCAGGGCAGGCCAAACAGCTCAGCAGAGAGAGAGCGCTATGACGTGCTGCACATATCTGCACATATGTGTTGTTGTACGCACTTTACGGAACCCCCTTTGGCTTCTGAGTACCACTTTCAGAACTACTGGCAGAAAATTACACAAAGGTACCGGAGAATCTCTTTAACATTCACTGATACAATAACAACAGGCCTGTTTATTGTCACACTTTCTCTGTTTCTGCAAAAGGGTTCATTACTAAACTGGGAGCCGTTGTGTTCCCATTCTGCCATTATGTAATGTGGGAAGATCTTTCTGCTTATAATCCTTCTGGGAAGAGCCGGCCGCTGGTGTCAGCTGCAGAAGTTTCCACAGTCAACTTGTGCTGCTGGAGAATTAACCTGGGACATCTCTAACCTGAGACATCACTGCTCTACAGGAGGATTCCTGAGAGAGCACGAATCTTCAGTCTTCAGACAGAGAGAGAGAGAGAGAGAGAGGAGAGAGAGAGAGGAG